>NW_025400267.1:0-4042 GCF_016433145.1 Gracilinanus agilis
CTCTCTCTCTCTCTCTCTCTCTCTCTCTCTCTCTCTCTTTCTCTTAAAATGATTCATTGGGGAGAGGATCACAGATGGGGTTCTTTATTATCTATCCTGAGTTAACACTAACTTAAATCACTAGATTGTGAAGACAGGATTAACTCTCCTTTAGAGTCTACCTTTAGATTGAATCAACACAAGCTTGAACTCAAACCACTTAGTGAATTCACACCCTTAAATGAGAACTTAACCACCAGAAGATGAGAACTTAACCTTCAAAAGGTGGGAAGTCAATCCCACCGACACTGCCCCCTGAGCAGCACTAGACAATTTGGAAACTGTGATTGGCCCCTGAGAAGAGGGGCAGGGTCAAGAAGTCACCATAAAAGCAAGCCTGAACTCCCTCAGAGGAGATTATATTTGAGAAGACAGTCTGAAGAGAATGTTTTTGAAGGAGCTTTGCTGGAGACTATAGCTTGGATCGTGGGTTTGGAGCTCGGCTTCAACTTGGACTCTGACTCCTAGACTACTTCATTGGGTGAGTGAAAGGCTGACTTCTTTCCTAGTTTCCTAAAACAAAACACTAGCTTCTGTCTTGGAGGACTCACCACCAACCTCCCTGGTTGAGAGCTAATTAATCTCTGCCTGGATTAAGCAGACCGGAGCAAACATTTAGGTTGACAGGATAGATAACCTTTCTAACCTCTTCACATTTCTCTACTTTATTGTTTCCTCTCCCATTTTATAAATATTTGTAAATAAATTTCTAACTTGAGATATAATATTGGTGATCACATAATTTCATAAAATTATTGTCCAACCATTATGTTTAACCCTTAAATAATCTTAACCCTTACATAATCACTAATAGTAAAATAAAAAATAAATTAATATTCTCAGCCTTCATTCCATGCAAACTGGCAAAGTTCAAAAGGGTGGAGTAGGAAATACTGGAGGATCTATGGTAAAAGAGGCACAAAGATGCATAATTAACATGACCCGATACATTCTGGATTTTAATTTAGAATTTTGTAAGCAAAAAGGTAATTTGTCCACACTCTGACTCTGTGATTCTAGTCCTGAGATATCCCAAGAAGACAAAGGCAGAAACAAAAGTCTAATTTATACCAATATAAGTTGGAAACAAAGTAGATATCTATCAAATGGAGGACCAAAAAAAAATAAAATGGTATATGATCATACTACTATTACACAGTAAAAAATGAGGACTATAAGGAATTTAGAGAAACAGAAAAGTATGAATATCATGATACAGAATGAAATATGTAGATTCAAGAAATTATACATAATAATTACTACAATAGCAATTAAAATGTCTCAAAAAGGAAGGAGAATAATAAGCAATGAGAAAACCAATAATGAAAACATACCTTTCTCCTTCCTGGTAGAAAAATAGGGGACTTCTAATACAGAATACTATATACATTTTGATATAAAGAGTGCTATAAGTAAACTGGGGGAGCATGGAAAAATGTACCTTTTCAGATTTACCAATAAAGGAAGAGTTTATGACTAAACAAGAAACAGAAAGGAGAATGGGAAATAAGATGGAGAATTTTGATTACATGGAATTAAAATTTTTTGCACAAAAAGGCAGAAAAATTGAAAAGGAATAAAATTTACAGCAAGTTTCTCTGATAAAGGCCTCATTTATCAAGTATACAGGAAATTCAATCAAATTTATACAAATAAGAGCCACTGTCCAATCAACAAATGGCCAAAGGATACAAACTAGGAGTCTTTAGGAAAAAACAAAGCTACCAATAGTCAAATAAAAAATGCTCTAAATCACTAATGAGAAATGAAAATTATAACAACTCTGAGATACCACCTCATATCTATCAGACTGGCTAACATGATTTAAAAAAAAAAGGAAAATGACAAATGCTGGGGGCATAGCATTAAAATACGAATCCTAGCTGTGAACTGCTCTAATCATTTTGGAAAACAATTTGGAACTTTGCTCAAAGGCTTATAAAACTGTACATATATACCCTGTGACCCACAATACCATTATCAGATCTTTATCCCAAAAATAAATAAGAAAACAAGAAAGGACACAAATGTACAAAAAAATGTTTACAGCAACTCTTTTTGTGGTGCCAAAGAATTGGAAATTGAAGGGTTACCCATTGATTGGGGAAATGGCTAAAAAAGTTATGGCATGTGATTTTGATGGAATACTATTAACGCTCTAAGAAGTGATGAGCAGGCTGGTTTTTAGAAAAATCTGAGAAGACATATGAACTGATACAAAGTGAAGTGAACAGAACCAGAACATTATGTACAACAACAGCAATAGTGTAATGACAATTAACTGTGAAAGACTTAGCTATTTTCATCAAGACAATAATCCAAGACAATTCCAAAGGATTCATGATGAAGAATGCTATCTACCTCCAGAGACAGAACTCATAAACTCTGAATGCAGATTAAAGCAGACTTTTTTCATTGTCTTTTTTTTCTTGCCTTTTTATTCTTTTGCAACATGGCTAATGTGGAATGTTTGCGAGATATCACATATATAAATAATAAAAAAAAGGAAAAATGCAAATCTGTTGATGAGGTCTTTAAAGAAAAAAAATTACACCAGTGACCTAAAGGAAATCATTCAAACATTTAAGATTCTTTCAAAGATATTGAAATGATAACCTAGCTTCTTTTGATAGTCTAATAAAGAATGTTCTTTTAGCCTAATTCACTCACAATATCATTTTGGAATGAAAAAATGCAGAAAATCTCTTCCTGTTTATTCTGCTCCTATATTATTAAAGAGGTAAAATGTTATAAAGAGATGGATTGTTAAGTTAAGTTGTAAAGAAAATATAGTTGTAAATATTTACAGTTGTAAATATGGTTCTAAATAATGCATCATCTAATGTTAAATGGGACATATGAAAACACTATAGTAAAAGGGGAAAATCACAAATAGTTAACTCCATAGAACCAATGTTATAAATATGAAATAGTATAGTGGAAGAGTTTATAATTTGATAATTATATTACTGTGAAACTATGTTGGTTGGGGCAACATTATGAGGGGTATATCTTCAATGTGCTAAGGTTACATCAAAATGCTAAGAACATATATTAGTAGAGAGATATAGAAGCTGATTATTGATTTAAATGAATTTAAACCCATCTTGTTAATTCAATTTAAACATTTAATGCTGATACTGTATGTTTTCTTACTTTTTTTTTCAATGTATCAATCGGCTGTCACTGATTTTTTTTCCTCTTCTATTGTCTTAAAAATATAATTTATTAAATGTGATGGCTCTCTGGGAAGAGAAGGTGGAAAGATATTAAGGGAAAGCTATGATTGTGTAAAAAAAGGGATCGATAAAAATATATTTCTTAACAAATTAAGAGATTAATTAAAATAAAGTGTCATTGACTTATAGGATACCATTTAGCAAAAAATATAGTGAATCACATAAGTAAATAGATTGCAAAGACCATGTGAGTCTTTTAAGAAATATGGCTTTAATAAAATTACACAGCCACAAGAATTTTGAGAAACCATTTGTGGTAATGTAGGCAATAGTGTTTTTACCCCAAACTTGAACTGCATTTCTCATATATGAAATGTTAGTTTGGTGATATGTACCAGTGATGAATAATACATAAAGGTCTTCTGAGCTTTACCATTTTATTTCCTGGAAGGTACTTCATGGAAATTTAAGTTCCCTCCTGTTTATCTGAGATTGGTATAGATAAAGCTAACCCTTAATCTTTCTAAAGTAAATAAAACTGCCAATCAAAAAATTTCTCAGGAAATATGCCAAAAATATTCTGAATAATACTTTAAGTACTGGTCACAAGGGGCAGCTGAGTGGCTCAGTGGATTGAGAGCCAGGCCTAGAGACTGGAGGTCCTAGGTTCAAGTCCAGCCTTGGACACTTCCAGCTGTGTGACCTTGGGCAAGTCACTTGACCCCTACTGCCCACCCTTACCACTCCTGGGTCAAGGATGGTCCCTAGCCTGGATGAAAAAAGGAGGAGGGTTGGGCGTGGGGCTAGCAACCCCACCCTGTAAA
>NW_025400268.1:0-1683 GCF_016433145.1 Gracilinanus agilis
CTTTCTTTCTTTCTTTCTTTCTTTCTTTCTTTCTTCCTTCCTTCCTTCCTTCCTTCCTTTCTCTTTCACTCTTTCTTTCACTCTCTTTATTTCTCTTTCACTCTCTTTATTTCCTTTTTCTCTCCCTCCCTCCCTCTCTTCCTTCCTTCCTTCCTTTCTTCATTCCTTTCCTGGATAGTGACTAATTGATTGTGCAACAAAAATTTTCTTTTGGAGTTTCCTAGATAGCCTTAGGTTACTCTCATTCCTGTTTGTGATGTCACCAGCAAGTCTTCATTAGGGAGTGAGCATGTTATCAATCATTCACCATCTGCTATTCTTTCTCTACCAGTTGGGCCCATGATCACTGCTGTGGGCTGGTGTGCAGAGGCAGCCGGAGTCATGAAATGGTGCAGTTGGCTTGAATGGAAGCCAGCGTCTTCAGATTGTTTGCATTTTTTAAATGAAATTTATCTCACCCAAGTCTGAAGATAGTGGTGTCTAACAGTTTGAGGTTGGCATTTCTAAACAGTCAGATAACCTTCCTCCTGAAGAAACAGCCTGCACACCATTAATAGATATCAATGTGATTTCACAAGATAAAACTCTTTGCCTCCATGCCCAGATTTATGGTACTGGCCATGATGAAATGACTGTTTTCTTAATAGATACCAAAAATGAAACACAGTCCAGAGCTCCCAGAGCTTCAAAGAGACTTCTTGACTGTAGTTTCTTGAAAATTTTGGCAACATCTAAACAGTTGTCAGTCTTATCACCTTCATTAAAATGACTTGTTTTTGTAATATTGCATGAGGCTCATTTGCCAAGGGACAAAAACCCATTTCATACCCAGAACTCAGAGTGAGTGTCATCACTATTTTTCACAGGGCTTTAGCACAGATTCCCTAATCTCACTGTCATTTTCCAGTAGATATTTCAGACCAGTGACTTATTATAATCAAGGCCATTAGACACCCGAAAAAAGCAAAAAACAAAACAAAACAAAACTTAGAATCAACCTTAAACATCAATGGGTTAACTTCAAACATTACTTGGCTCCCTATTTTCAGAGCAAGGAAGTTTTTGAGAATCAGAAGCTCTTGTGAAAAGACAGTTTTTGCATGAAGAAATCAAAGCAATATATTGGCATCTGAAAAAATGTTTTAAATCATTACTGATTAGAGACATGCGAATCAAACTAATTCTGAGAAATCTCACACCTATCAGACTAGCTAAATGATGAAAGGGTAAAATGACAAATATTAGAGGGGATGTGGGAAAATGAGGACACTAATACACTATTAGTGGAACTATGAACTAATACAACCATTTTGGAGAACAATTTGGAATTATGCCCAGAGAGTTCTAAAACTGTGTATATACCTTTAGATCCAGCGATGCCACTGCTAGGTCTGTTTCCCAAGGAGATCAGGTAAAAAAGGATAAGAATTTATATGTTCCAAAATATTTATAGCAGTTCTCTTTGTGCTGGCAAAGAACTGGAAATTGGCAGAATGTTCATCAATTGGGGAATGGCTGAACAAATGGTGGCACATGATTTGATGGAATCCTGTGGGAAGCCAATAAGAGAATAGATAAAAATCTGAGACTCCTCTTTTGATCCCTTTTGTGGTCCTTGTGATTTCTTGTTGAAATGTATTGTGACCTTATTGAAAAGCTTTATGTTCCTATCAAACCTGAATT
>NW_025400269.1:0-6387 GCF_016433145.1 Gracilinanus agilis
CTCTCTCTCTCTCTCTCTCTCTCTCTCTCTGTCTCTCTCTCTCTCTCTCTCTCTCTTTCTCTCTCTCTTGACATAGGCACACAGGGATATAAATTTTCCCCTGAGTACTACTTTGGCTATATCCCATAAATTTTGATGTGTTGTCTCTTCATTGTCATTCTTGTTAGTGAAATCAGTGTTTGTTTCTATGATTTGCTCTTTAACCCACTAGTTTTGAAGATCTAGATTACTTAATTTCTAATTAATTTTTAATTTGCCTCTCCATAAACCCTTACTAATTATAATTTTATCACATTATAATCTGAAAAAGTTGAATTTATTATCTCTGATTTTCCACATTTGTTTGTGATGTTTTTATGTCATAGTACATTGTCAGTCTTTGTATATGTACCATGTGCTACTGAAAAGAAAGTATATTCCTTTTTTATCCCTATTCATATTTCTCTAGATATCTATTAACTCTAATTTTTCTAAAATTTCATTCACTTATCTGACTCCTCATTTTTTGGAGAGGGTTAACTTATCTAGATCTGAGAAGGGAAGGTTGAGGTCCCCTACTAGTATAGTTTTCTATCTATTTCCTTCTTTAAGTTTCTCCCTCTAAAAATTTGGATGCTAGGCCATTTGGTGAATATATGTTTGAGTATTGATATTTCTTCATTGTCTATATTGCCTTTTATCAAGATGTAATTACTTTCCTTATTTTTTTAATCAGATCTACTTTTTTGCTTTAGTTTGTCTGAAATCATTATTGTTACTCCTATCTTCTTTTTCTCAGTTGATGCCCAATAAATCTGCTCTAGTCTCTTGACTTTACTCTGTGTATGTCAACCTGACTCAGATGTGTTTCTTGTAAACAATATTTGGTAGGATTTTGGTTTTTATTCCACTCTGCTGTTTCCATTCGATGGGTGAATTCATCCCATTCACATTCACAGTTATGATTACCATCTGTGTATTCCCCATCATTATGATTTTCTCTTTTAATTCTGTCCTTTCACCTTTCCCTCTTTCCCTCCACACCAGTGTTTTGCTTTCTTTTTTTTAATTTTTATTTTAACCCTTAACTTCTGTGTATTGGCTCCTAGTTAGAAGAGTGGTAAGGGTAGGCAATAGGGGTCAAGTGATTTGCCCAGGGTCACACAGCCTGGAAGTATCTGAGGCCAGATTTGAACCTAGGACCTCCCGTCTCTAGGCCTGACTCTCAATCCACTGAGCTACCCAGCTGCCCCCAGTGTTTTGCTTTTAATCAGCCCCCTTACCTTCTCCATTATTTTATTCTCCTTCCCACTACTTCCCTTCTTATTTCCTTCCTATTCCTCTTTATGGTATTTTAAATCCACCCCCCTCATTTTTTCCTCCCTTATAATACTCCCCTCCCCACACCCCCATTTCTTATTCCCCTTCTACTTCTCTATAGGGTAAGATACGATTCTATACCCCAGTGAATCTGGCTGTTCTTCCCTCTCTGAGCCAATTTCAATGAGAATAAGGTTTAAGTATTACCTGTCACCACCCTCATTCTCCCCTCCTTGTAATAGTATTCTCCTCCCCTACTACCACATACTTCTTTATGTGCTATAATTTACCCCATTTTACTTCTTCCTTTGCATTTCTCTTAGAACAAACCTTTTCCTCCCCATTTTTTTATATATCACCTTAAACAGCATAATACCACACCCTGTTTCTATTCATATTTCTTCTAACTACTATGATAATGATAACATTTTTAAGAGTTAGAGATATCATCTTGAATTTTGTATTTGGATGTCAAATTTTCTTTTAAATTCTAGTCTTTTCTTCAGAAATATTTGGAAATCTATTTTATTAAGTGCCCATACTTTCCCATGAAAGTATATAGTAAGTTTTGATGGGTAGGTGATTCTTGGTTGTAGACCCAGTTCTCTTGCCTTTCATAATATCATCTTTCAAGCCTTGCGGTCTTTCATTGTGGAATCTGACAGATCCTCTTTAATCCTGATAATCCTGTAATCTTTAATCCTGGGACTCCCTGATATATGAATTGTTTCTTTCTGGCTGTTTGAAGTATTTTCTCCTTAGCTTAGATGCTATTCAACATGGCTATAACATTTCTGGGAGTTGTCATTTGGGGATTTATTGCAATAGGTGATCTATATATTCTTTCTGTGTGTATTTTGCTCTCTTGTTCAAGAATATCAGGGCAGTTTTCTTGGATAATTTCTTGTAATATAATGTCTAGGCTTTTTTTTTTTTTTGGTCATGGCTTTCAGGTAGTCCAAAAATTCTCACATTATCTCTTCTGGATCTATTTTCCAGGTTAGGTGTTTTTTCAATGAGAAATTTCATATTTTCTTCTATTTTTTCATTCTTTTTCATTTGTTTTATTATTTCTTGATGTATCATGAAATCATTAGCTTCCACTTGCCCAATTCTAGTTTTTAACGACTGGTTTTCATTCATGATCTTTTGATTGTCCTTTTCCATTTGTTCTATTATACTTTTCATGGCACTCTTTTCATCATTGGACTTTTTTGCCTATTCTTCCCCTAACACAACTTCTCTGATCTAGCCCATGGGTTAGCAGATCATCTCAATATCAAGGTACCACTATATTTAAATAGCCCAATCCTAGAAAAAGGTTGTTGGACAAGTCATAAATGAACTCTCCCTAAAAACCTTCTAAGACTAGCTGGATTTGCAAGTGAATTATATAAAACATTTAAAAACGATTAATTTCAATACTATATAAACTATTTGAAAACTAGGTAAAGAAAGGACCCTATGAAATTCTTTCTATGACACAAAATGGTCTTGATACCTAAACCAGGGAGAGTCAAGAGAGAAAGAAAACTATATACTAATTTCCCTAATGAATATTGATGCAGTGTTTTAAAATAAAATATTAGCAAGGAGACTATAACAACATATCACAAACATCATATACTATGACCAGATTGGTTTTTATATTAGGAAGGTAGGGCTGGCTCAATATTAGGAAAACTACATGCATAGTTGACTAATATTTGTAACAGACCCAATAAAATCATATGATTATTTCAACAAAAAATTGTAGAAAAAGCTTTTAACAAAATATCCATTCTTGTTAAAAAATACTAGAAAGTATAGGAGCAAATGGAGATTTCCTTAAATGAGAAATAATATCTACCTAAATCCCCAGAGCAAATATGATATGTAATGGGGAGAAGTTAGAAGCTTTTCTAGTAAGATCAAGGGCCAAAAAAGGATACCCATTAACACCATTACTATTCAACATTGTACAAGAAATGCTAGCTATAGTTTTTTTTAAAACCCTTAACTTCTGTGCATCTTAGATGGAAGAGTGGTAAGGATGGGCAATGGGGGTCAAGTGACTTGCCCAGGGTCACACAGCAGGGAAGTGTCTGAGGCCGGATTTAAACCTAGAACCTCCTGTCTCTAGGCCTGACTCTCAATCCACTAAGCTACCTAGCTGCCCCCGCTAGCTATAGTATCAAGTTAAGAAAAAGAAGTTGAAGGACTAAGTATAGACAAAGAAGAAACACGATTATCATTTTTTTGATGATAATGCAATAGCTTACTTAGAGAACTCAAGAAAGTTACTAAAACATTAATTGAAACAATTAACAACTTCAGCAAAATTGTAGGATATAAAACAAACCTATATAACTCACCACAATTTTTGCATATTACCAACAAAATACAGAAGGCAGTTAGAGAAATTTGAAGAATATATTTGGGAGTCTACTTGCCAACCCACGCATTGAATCAACATAAGCACAATTACAAGGCACTCTTCACACAAATAAAACAGATCTACACAATTGCTCATGAGTAGGCCAGTTCAATATAACAAAATGAAAATACTACCTTAATCAATTTATTTATACAGTGCCATGCCAATCAAAATATCAAGAAATTGCTTTATAGAACTAGCAAATAATAAAATTTAACTGAAAGAACAAAAAATCAAGATTATTAAGGGAATCAACAAAAAAGCAAGAAAAAAGGGAGTTTAGCAGTATTAGATCTCAAACTCTACTACAAAATGGTAATCAAAAAACAAATTGATATTGGGGAAGAAATAGAGTGGTTAAGAGAATGTATTAGGCCCATAATATATAGAAGCAAATGAATATACTAACCTAGTCTTTGATAAACTCAAAGATCCTAGCAACTGGGCCAAGGACTAATCTTTTTTTTTTAAATACATTTTTTAAGCATTTATTAATATTTGTTTTGAACATAGTTACATGATTCATGCTCCTACTTTCCCCTTCACTCCCCATAATCCCCCCCATAGCCGACGAACATTTGATAGGTATGGCGCTTAATAGGTAAATTAATTTGGGTAGAATTGTCATTTTTATTATGTTAGCTCGTCCTACCCAGGAACAATCAATCGCTTTCCAGTTGTTGAGCTCCAGTTGTATTTGTTTGGAAAGTGTTTTGTAGTTGTTTCTGTATAATCGCTTTGTTTGTTTTGGTAGATAGATTCCTAAGTATCTTATATTGTCTAGGGTGATTTTAAATGGTGTTTCTCTTTCTACCTCTTGCTGCTTTGATGTGTTGGAAATATATAGAAATACTGATGATTTATGTGCATTTATTTTGTATCCTGCAACTTTGATAAAGTGTTGATTATTTCTACCAGCTTCTTAGTTGATTCTCTAGGATTTTTTAAGTAGACCATCATATCATCTGCAAAGAGTGATAGCTTAGTCTCCTCATTGCCTATTTTGATAACTTCAATTTCTTTTTCTTCTCTAATTGCTACTGCTAGTGTTTCTAATAAAATGTTAAATAATAGAGGAGATAATGGGCATCCTTGTTTCACTCCTGATCTTATTGGGAAGGCCTCTAATTTATCCCCATTGCATATGATCCTTGTTGGTGGTTTTAGGTACATACTGTTTATTATTTTTAGGAAAGGTCCTTCTATTCCTATATTTTCCAGTGTTTTCAATAGGAATGGATGCTGTATTTTGTCAAAGGCTTTTTCAGCATCTTTTGAGATAATCATGTGGTTTTTGTTTGTTAGACTGTTGATATGGTAGATTATGTGGATGGTTTTCCTAATGTTGAACCATCCTTGCATTCCTGGTATAAATCCCATCTGATCATGATGGATGATCTTCTTAATTACTTGCTGGAGGCTCTTTGCTAATATTCTATTTAAGATTTTTGCATCTATGTTCATTAGGGAGATTGGTCTGTAGTTTTCTTTCTCTGTTTTTGGTCTACCTGGCTTTGGAATCAGTACCATATTTGTGTCATAAAAGGAATTTGGTAGGACTCCTTCTTTGCTTATCATATCAAATAATTTGTATAGTATTGGGATTAGTTGCTCTTTGAATGTCTGATAGAATTCACTTGTGAATCCATCAGGCCCTGGAGATTTTTTCTTAGGGAGTTCTTTGATGGCTTGTTCAATTTCTTTTTCTGATATGGGATTATTTAGGTATTCTATTTCTTCTGCTGTTAATCTAGGCAATTTATATTTTTATAGATATTCATTCATATCTCCTAAACTGTTATATTTATTGCCATATAATTGGACAAAATAGTTTTTAATGATTGCCTTAATTTCCCCTTCATTAGAGGTGAGGTCTCCCTTTTCATCTTTCATACTGTCAATTTGGTTTTCTTCTTTCCTTTTTTTTATTAGATTCACCAGTACTTTGTCTATTTTATCTGTTTTTTCAAAATATCAGCTTCTAGTCTTATTTATTAATTCAATAGTTCTTTTACTCTCGATTTTATTAATTTCTCCCTTGGTTTTTAGTATTTCTAATTTAGTTTTCATCTGGGGATTTTTAATTTGCTCACTTTCTAATTTTTTGAGTTGCATGCCCAATTCATTAATCTCTGCTCTCTTTAATTTTTTATTATATGTACTCAATGATATAAATTTCCCCCTGAGTACTGCCTTGTCTGCATCCCACTGAATTTGGTAGGATGTCTCACCATTGTCATTCTCTTCAATGAAATTTTTGATTGTTTCTATGATTTCTTCTTTGACTAATTGGTTTTGGAGAATCATATATTTAATTTCCAATTAGTTTTTGATTTGCCTGTACAGGTGCTCTTACTAAATATTATTTTTATTGTATTGTGATCTGAGAAAGTTACATTTATTATTTCTGCTCTTTTGCATTTGTTTTCAATATTTCTATGCCCTATTGCATGGTCAATCTTTGTGAATGTACCATGTGAAGCTGAAAAGAAGGTGTATTCCTTTTTGTCCCTATTAATTTTTCTCCACATATCAATTAAATCTAATTTTTCTAGGACTTCATTCACCTCTCTTACCTCTTTCTTATTTATTTTTTGGTTTGATTTATCTAGATCTGAAATAGGAATATTTAGATCTCCCACTATTATGGTTTTACTATCTATTTCCTTCTT
>NW_025400270.1:0-1580 GCF_016433145.1 Gracilinanus agilis
CCCCTTTAGGAGTTTAGTCTCCAGGGAAAGAGCCTGGGCAACAGGTCAGTCATGGTATCAGCAGTTATTTCAGTCTTCTCCATGGCTCACCACTTTTTTTTTCCACTCTTCTGGGACCCTTAGTGATTCTTGTTCTTCTGTTGACTTTTGAACCCTACATTCTTAATCGCTTGGTCTGGTTTGTTAAAGATTGTATTAACACTGTCCAGGTTATGGTTCTGAAGCAACAATACCAAAGAGACGACCCCCAAATTATGCAATGACGTGGTCGTGAGAAAGATTTCTCACTATGAACAAACAGAAGTAGGGAATGAAGTAAAGTAAATGATTAAAACTAAACCCCAACTCCCACCTGCATACCTGTCTGATATGTAATGTCTTGTTCTCCTTAAGTCTAAGCACCAGACCAAAACACTGAGTCCTTTTTCTCTAGGGTAAAGTCCTGTTCCTTCCTGAGCACTGAACTGAAACCATGAATCTATTCATAGGTACTAGATCAAAGCTTCAAAAATGTATTTAAACTCCACTCTGACTATGTTGCTTTGGAACTCCTTTGCTGAGTTCCCCTAGCGCGCACTAGAAATAGACTTCCCTTTGCTTGGATTGCATTGTCTCCGTGTGCTCCTTGGGTGGCAATCCATTCGGACCCTAACACCCCATGACTCAACTATATATATTGAGCTGATCTGGGTATTTCTTTCTAAATACCCACGTCAGGGGGGATTGTATTTTTATAAAATCCAAGATTTTATTGTATTTTTATTATATCCAAGATTTAATTTTTGATTTGTTTAAAAAAAATTCTCAGGGAAAGAAACTTGCTGATTCCTTAATCCAGAGAATGAACTGTTTGCAGAGAGATGCCTGAAGAACCTACGTTTAATCAAGAGATCCAGAATGAACTTTGGGTTGCAATTGATTGAACTGATGGGGTTTGTTGCATCGAGCAATCCAGAATGAACTTTGGGTACTAATGAATGGACTGATGGGTTTTGAACAGCTACTTTAATTGTACATGTTATGCCAATAGGGAACTGCCCCCAATTGGTTTCTTGTCAATGCGCTTAGCAAAACATTGGTTTTGCTTTCTCTCTTTTCCATTTCCCTCTTACCTCTAACTATTGTAGTTAGAAGACCTTTGTGGTAGAAGATGTTTGTGTAAAATGATCACTTGGGGTGACTAGGCACCCAATATGATCATCAGGGGGAATTGTGTAAATGGAATTAGCTCAAGCCCATTGATAGTCAAGATCTACTCAACCTAGGCGTGCTAATGATGTCACCCTAACCTCCCTTAGTGGGGAGGGGAGACGAGTTACCCACACGTGACAATGAGTAGCAAATCAAGAATAATGGGAGTGCCCTTTTGGCAGTCCAAATCAATGTAGAAACTGCCATTTGTCCATTTGAATTAGAGGTGGACCCACAAGGACACTATCTCTTTAAGTATGTTACTCACTTCCTGTGGAGGCAGTTGCAGTCTCGAACTGGGAGCAGAAGCATCTCCTGAGACCACAGACAGCTTACACTCTGTATTGTCACGTGGGTAAGTTAGGCTGACTTCCTTGGCCTAGCTGGGC
>NW_025400271.1:0-5703 GCF_016433145.1 Gracilinanus agilis
CTTTCCTTTCCTTTCCTTTCCTTTCCTTTGTTTTCCTTTTTTCTCTCCCTCTTTCCACTTTCTCTCCTTCACTCTCTCCCATTCCTTCTCCCTCTTTATGATGGTAAACAGTCAGATATAGATTTTATATTTGTAATCATGTAAAACATTTTTCCATGCTACTCATTTTGAGGAAGAGATCCCAAACAAAAAATAAAGAAAGGAAGTGAAATAAAGTATGTATTGGTCTGCATCCAGATCCCTCAGTTCATTCTCTGAAGGCTGATGACATTTTTCATTATGTCTCTGGTATAGTCTTGAATCACTGTATTGCTGAGAATAACAACGTGATTCATACCTGTTTATCAAAAAATACTATTATCCTGTACAACGTTCTTCTTTTTCTGCTCATTTCACTTTGTATCTATTCGTGTAAATCTTTCCAGGTTTTTCTAAAATCATCCTGCTCCTTATTTCTTTTAGTAGGTTAATATTCCATTAAATTCATAGACCACATCTTCTTCAGCTATTCCCCCACAGGTGAACAACTCTCAATTTCCAGTTCTTGGCTACCACAAAAAAACTGCAATAAACATTTTTGTACAAAGAAGTCATTTTCCTCTTTCTTTTAATCTCTTTGAGCTGTGAAGCTAGTGTGGTATTGCTGGATCAAAGGATATGCACAATTTTAGAGTCCTTTGGGCATAGTGGACCTTTCATTTTAAAAATGATGCCTTTGCTAGTCATGTTTTCATTCATTCTTCTTCAGGCTATACTCTTTGCTTTTTCTCTATAATGCTCCCCACTGCTGGATACCTTAATTCTCTTTTACACCTTTTTGGCTTCATTTTATGCATTTGAATTTTGGCTTCATGAATGTGGAGTCTGTCTTTCTGCTTGTATTTGATTTCCCACCACTTTACGTGGTAGAATACATAGAGTAAGCCCAGAACAGAGTAAGTGCTTAAAAATACTTGTTGACTTGACTTAATAAGGATACACCTCCAAGGTCAAAGGGTGTTCCAGAGTGAGGTCAAAGCAAGGTCATTCTGTATCTTCTCTTTGAGCAGCTAGTTAGGTCCAGCATTCATTTCCTCTTCTTAATTTCTTAATAATCTGTAAAAGAGGGGGCAAGTAGGTGGCTCAGTGGATTAAAAGTCAGGTCTAGAGCTAGAAGATCCTGGGCTCAAGTTTTTCTTAGACACTCCCTTGCTGTATGACCTTGGGCAAGTTACCTAACCCTTATTGCTCATCCTTACTATTTTTCAACCTTGGAACCAATATGCAAAATTAATTATGATGGAAGATAATGGTTTTTTTTAATGAAAAAACAATCTACAGAAGAGAAGTTTCTAAATATATACTCTTCAAATGAAGTAGTCACACCAAGGAAATATCTGAATATCATCTCAGAAACAAGCAAAGGCAAAGCTAAAATGAAACGTCCTCTCTAACAATTTGGACAGATTATTGGCAATATATAGTGTGCCTACCAAAGATTAAATAATGTTATTTAGAGGTTTGACTACCATTGTACCAACTTATCCTCTAGGAAAGTCAGTAAATCATCTTTTTTTGGTGAGGGTTGTCCTGCACCCATCTCTTCATGTAAAAGAAACCCTAGTTAGAATGGGATCAGTAATTACAACCATTATCCCCTTGTCTTCATCCTATGTTTTCACTTCTCCAAGGTCCATAGTCTCTCTGGCTCTTTTTGTGATTCTGAAGCAGATCACTCAAATGACCACTTCTTTATTTGGCTTCCAGAGCCTCAAGATCTCCGTTTTGTTCTTGATTGAAGTTTAGAATATCTTTTCCCTCTTTTATTCAGTCAAGACAAGGCTCGGATTCTTTTCCTCTTAATTATACTTTTTAAAATTTAGAATATTTTTTCAACATTACATGAGTCATGATCCCTCCTCCATCCCTTTGTTCCCCAACTCCAGAAACTGAAAAACAGTTCCACTGGGTTATACATGTATCATTATTCAAAATTGATTTCAATGTTATTCATATTTGCAGTAGAGCAATCTTTTAACATCAAAACCCTAATCATATCCCTATCAAATTATGCGATCAATCATATGTTTTTCTTCTGCATTTCTTTTCCCACAGTTCTTTCTCTGGATGTGGCTAGTGTTCTTTCTCATAAATTCCTTTGAATTTTCCTGGGTCATTGCATCACTTTGAGTAGAAAAGTCTATTACATTCAATTGTGCCATAATGTACCAATCTCTGTGTACAATGTTCTCCTGGTTCTGTTCCTTTCACTCTGCATCAATTCCTGCAGGTTTTTCCAGTTCACATGGAATTCCTCCAGTTCATTATTTCTTTCAGTACAACAATATTCCATCACCATCAGATACCAGAATTTGTTTGGCCATTCCCCAATTGAAGGACATCCCCTCATTTTCCAATTTTTTGCCACCACAAAGAGCGAAGCTATAAATATTTTTGTACAAGTCTTTTTCCTTATTATCTCTTTGGGGTACAACCCAGCAGTGGTGTGACTGGGTCAAAGGGTAGGCATTTTTTAAAGCCCTTTGAGCATAGTTCCCAATCCCCTCCAGAATGGTTGGACCAATTCACAACTCTATCAGCAGTGTATTAGTGTCCCAATTTAACCACACCTCCTTCAACATTTATCATTTTCCTTTGCTACCATATTGGCCAGTCTGCTAGGTATATGGTGGTACTTCAGAATTGTTTTAATTTGCATTTCTCTAATCATGAGGGATTTAGAACACTTTTCCATGTGATTATTGATAATTTTGATTTCTTCATTAGAAAACTGCCTATTCATGTCCCTTGACCATTTGTTGATTGGGGAATGACTTGATTTTTTGTAAATTTGACTTACTTCCTTATATATTTAGGAAATTAAACCTTGTCAGATAGTTTTGTCATAAAGATGTTTTCCCAGTTTGGTCCTTTCCTTTTCATTTTGGTTACATTGGTTTTGTTTGTATAAAACCTTTTAAATTTGATACTAAGTCATTCATTTTACATTTTGCAGCATTCTCTATCTCTTGCTTGATCTTAAAGTTCTTCCTTTCCTACAGATCTGACAGGTATACTATTCTATGTTCTTATATTATTCTGTTATAAATGATGATGACTTTCTGGAAATGAGTAAGCAATTTTCTTTTAGCTGCTAAGGATGTGTCACTTAGGAAAAAGTGGAATAAACTCTTACAACATATGACTTGTGGTCTGACTTAGTTCATAGCTTCAATATGGCTTGAGTCTCCATTCTGATGTGTTTTCCCCAGTGTTAAATAACAGTGATTAACACCTAGTTTCATTTAACCACTTAACATCAATTTGCTTTTTCAAAGGGACATTTGTTGCAAAAAAATATAATAAGAATATAAGTCATGAAGGTAAGAAATTATGAAGATTTTCCATTCCTTACTCCTCTGGAATTGAGCATCATATCTAATTTCTCATCTATTATCTTGGTTCTTGGGAAGGGTGTGGCTGTGTGTATGTAGAATCTCTATCCCTTTCTCTATCACCATCCCCATCTACCTCTATTCCATCATCTTTATCAATATCTGTTGATCATCTCTCTATATAGAATTCATGTATATAACCCAGGATATTTTTGGTTAATGGGAGTTACATTTAGGGTAACTTTAGGAATTATCTGGGGTTAGGATAATGGAGCCAATACACAATATACATTCTTTGAAGTTGAAATGGACATCATAAATACTTTCTTATCAATCCACAGTCTCTCAAAATGGAAAAACCTTCTAGGGGGAGGGACAGTTTATAAGAGAATAGTCTTAATAATGAAATTATGTCAGTTGGAGGGCATGAATCAATTTATGAATATAAAATTTTTTTGTAATTAAAAATGTTTAAATTGGCAGAAATTTGTTTTTACAAACTAAAAAATTATATTTCATTTTTCTTTCTTACAACAGTCATTTCCCAACAAAAACTTCTAGTTTCTTATAAAATATCACCCACAAAAACACACAAATACACATAGCATTAGAAATTATGGGTTTAGTAGTGAACAGGGGGATATGTTCTTTGACTCTGACAGTATGATAGTAAGAAAAAAAAGACCCATAAACTTTTGTAATTGGCCATGTTTTGGTTGCTTCTTTATGTTGATTGTATTTACATTATTGTGATTGGTGGGAATGCTGTTCTTTTAAAGCTTCTAAACTTTTAAACTTGTAAGTAAAACATGAGAAGACATAGGGAAGGAGTAATAGACTTAAAGTATGAACTTGAAGTCATGAGACCTGAGTTTGAATTTTGGCTCTGCTTAGTCTCATGCAAGTCCCTTGAGCTTTCTAGTACTCAACTTTTGGACCTGGAAAATGAGGGGAGTAGCCTTCTGAAGTTCATTTTGGCATTTGTTTTATAGTTCTATGACATCCATTCAGTTAAATGAATTATAATTGT
This sequence comes from Gracilinanus agilis, assembly GCF_016433145.1. Lineage (NCBI taxonomy): Eukaryota > Metazoa > Chordata > Mammalia > Didelphimorphia > Didelphidae > Gracilinanus > Gracilinanus agilis. The sequence goes on from NW_025400271.1 coordinate 4,405, forward strand.
AAATTGATAATGAGATGGATGGTAACCAAGAATTTATTCTGAAAAAAAAGACTTTTAATTCATCATGATTGTTTTTTTCAGAAATATTTAGAGATAAAGAATGTCTTCCATTTTCTGGTTTTAGAAAAATGAGGCTGGTAGGATGAAAAAAAAAAGAATGATTTCCTAAATCTTTCCTTTTCTTCTATTTACTTGTGAATAGAACATTTAATAGTTTTTTTAAAGGAACTCTTATCCTTTATTTGAATTTTAAAAGGCTACCGACAAGTAGAAAATTTAAACTTTTATGTATTAACAATGTGAGGAAAGCTGTGGAACTCCATGGGTTATTGAGGCTGAGTAATAGGATGACCAAGTTTCTTACATATGCTATATATTCATGTACCTTCACGTTGAGAAGATGTTAAATGTCTAACAGGATCTCAACAGATATCTTTTACAAAGGCTTTCATTCTCATAGCCTAGCACTTTCCTCAGAGCATCTTTCATTTCCTTATTTCTAAGACTATAGATGAAAGGGTTCAAGCATGGGGTCACCATGGAATAAAACAGGGTCACAATTTTCGGGGTCTCTGTTTTATGCCCAGATCTTGGGCTCATGTAGATCATCATTGCAGAGCCATAGAAAAGGGACACTACAACAAAATGGGAACCACAGGTGGAGAAGGCCTTTCTTCGACCTCTTCCTGAGGGTATCCTCAGGACAGCTTTCAGTACCAGAGCATAGGTCCCCATAATGAAGGAGAAGGAGACCACCAGAATCATAGAACTCAAGAAGAAACAGGTAAATTCCATCTTAGGAGCTGGTGTACAAGTGAGTACTAAAATTGGGGATGGATCGCATAAAATGTGATCAATAATTTTGGGGCCACAAAAAGACAACCGGGAGATGAAGATAATGGGGATGGGGAACCAGAGGAAGCCAAATATCCAGCAGTTGACAACTAAGCTGGTCCGGAGATGTCTTGTCATGATGATGTGGTAGTGTAGAGGCCGGCAGATGGCGAGATACCGATCAAATGCCATGATAGCTAGAAATAAACATTCAACTACACCTAAAGAGAAGAAGAAATAGAACTGGAGGAAGCATCCAGAGAAAGAGATGACTTTAGTCTCAGAGAAGAAATTGGCCAACATATTGGGGACAGTAGTACTGGCATAACAGATCTCCAGGAAAGAGAAATTGGCCAGTAGTATATACATGGGTGTATGAATTCGTTCATCACAGTACACAGCACAAATGATAGATCCGTTCCCCAAGAGGGTCAGAATATAAATTGTGAAGAGTAGCATGAAGAG
>NW_025400272.1:0-5763 GCF_016433145.1 Gracilinanus agilis
GAATTGTTATTCATAACATTTCCTTTTTACATGGTCACAAACTTTTCTTATTAATATCATTCAGAATTTTGCCATTAATAAAAGCCAGACTTCCCAATAATCTATAGTTCAAAAAATGACTCATTTCACTTTCTCAAAAATGTAAAAATGTTTTCTTACCTCTAGAAATTATGTATTTCTCCTATTTCCCTTGTATAGTAAGATTTTTGTGTGTTTGAATATGTATATATGTGTATTTACTTATTGATATATAAACAAATGCACACAAATCTATACATATATGTGTGTATACAAAATGCATACAAATAAAACACATGAATGTATGTATCCAAAAAAAAAAGAAATCACAGGACTAGACCGATAAATAAAATAAATCAGTGCCAATATGGACAAAACAGACACAAACATATATATTCTATTCCATATGATGAGATCACAGGAGAGCTCTAGCTTCTTGCAATTTAGCTGTTAAATGAGACACACTGCACATGCCCAAAAGACAGTGTCCCTAGTTGTTGTAGCCACTCTGAGCAGTCCAAAGCCTCAGCAGATCCCATGCCTCTTTTTGACCCTGACATGCATGGTTAGGCAGGGAATTGGCGATCACTAACCCTGCTCTTTGTTCGGTAGCATCATTTTGCTCCCTCTATCCAGTGGAAACAACAGCAGTATGACAGGCAGGAGGCCTGGGTCTTGATCTTGGCTCCACCATGACTACGGACTAGGGGAAATTCCCATCTTCTCAACCTTTATTTCTGAGGATCACAGATTTAGAGCTGCAAGGGACCTCAGAAGTCATCTAATCCATAGTCCCCTTTTTACTAAACCCCAGAGACATCAGACAACTTGTTTAAGGTCATATATTAGTAGAAACAAACTGGTGAGGCAGAAGTTACTGATAAAATAGCCAATAGCTATTTCTGGCCTGGCACATCTAGGTATGGCCCAAGAGAGAGAATTTAGCATTGTCTAAAAACAAACAAACAAAATAGCAACAAATGACTGGCTTCATCCTACCAATGATGAAACCAGGGCAGAGAATTACAGAAAAAGGGAAATAGGATGCTTTGCCTATTATTTATAGTGGCTAGAGAGCAAGAGGATGGTTTAGCAGTAGTTTTAGATTTTTTAAAAGAGTCAATCATCCCTTCAAATGAGATCTAATATATTAACTAAGCACCTACTATGCACAAGGGTCTGGGCTGAACACTGTGGGAAACACGGAATTGAAGCAAACACAGCCCCTGTTGACAGAGTTTAAGGAAGGCAAGATATGCCCACACATAACTCTAAAGAGGCAATACATAGAAAGGGACCTCCAAACAAAAACTCAAAGGTAGCATTAGCATCATCTGAAAAAGGCCTAAAGACACAATGGAGTCCAAAGGAAAAAATACACTGGGCCTGGCATATCTAAGCACATTCTAGATCTAGATCCCATCCCTATATAAATGCCATTTCCTTTTTTAAGAACAAGTAATAGTGGAACCATCCATTTAACTAAGGGAGAAAATTATGTGTTTCCCAATGGCTAAGGAAATTGAGGCAGCCCTCTCCAAACTATGACCCCTTGACTATATAGTAGCCAAAAGCATTGATATAAAATTATCCTATAGGGATTGTAGATCCTTTGTTCCATTCTACAAAACATTTTGTAACCTCCATCAGGTCAAGAGCCCTGAGACAGTTCTTTATTATTACATTATTATCATTTGGGCCAGAGGTGATATCAGAATGTAAATATTTGTACATATGCTGAAACACAGCATAAAACTGCTGTAGCTCTGACATATTCAATATTATTAAATCCTATTTTCATTCTACTAAGGCCAAAGGATATTAATGGCTTATCAGCAATGGGTACCATATGTTCTAGTCTATCTTAAACTATACAGAACTTGAGTCATAGTCTCAGAAGCAAAATCCATTGAGTTCCGATATTATGATATGATTCAGGCAATTACGAAGTGTCTTTTCCACGCTAGGCACCATGCTAGGCGCTGAGTTTAGAGAGGCAAAAATCTAATATCCTCGTTTGCAAGGAATTTACCTTCTTTTAAGGGATACAACATGTAATGAATGGCCAGTCAGTAAACATTTATTAAAACCCTACTATGTGCCTAACACTTTCGTAAGTGTTAGGGACGCACAGAAAGCTAAAAAAGGCCCTATTCTCAAAGAGCTCACCCAATTCTAATGGGGGAGATAATGTGTAAACAACTGAGCACCAATAAGACATTTACAGGATAAATGGGGGAGGCAGGGAGGAGTCTCAGAGAAAAGTCACAAAGATTAAGGGAAGTTGGGAAAGGCTTCCTTTAGAAGCTGAGACTTGAAGAAAGTCAGGAGGCAGAGATGAGGATGGGGAGCATTTTGAGCCTGGGGGAAACAGATATGTAAATATAAAGCAATTTCAAGAGGAAGAAATCACTTACCAACTAGGAGGAGCAGAAAGAACATTTTGTAGGAGAAAGCAGCTGCTAAGTTGAATCTTAAAGGGGACAAAAGATTCCAAGGGGCAGAAATGAAGAGAGAGGTATTCCAGACATGAGAAATCGCTTGTAGGAATGAAAGGAGGTAGGAGATAAAACAACAGGGGAACTTGAATGTCTAGTTTGGTTGAAATATAGTCTGTTTGAAGGGCAACAACATCAAAAAAGGTTTCAAAAGGTGATGGGAACCAACCAGGGAGGGACTTCAATGTCAGGCTGAGAATTATATATTATATTCTTGAGGGAATGGGGAGCCAGTGAAGATTAAGGAGCAGGGGAGTGTCATGGTCAGAGATGAGCCTAAGGAAAACTTTTCTGATGTCTAGGCAAAGAATAGATCATTGAGAATGACTAGAAGAAGGGAGCCCAATTAGGAGGTAATTTCTGCCTGATCCTATAGGATTGGTATACCCTTTGGGGAGAATATAAAGTTCCTGAGGGTGAGAGGTATTTTTTTTAGTGTCTGTATCCTCAATACATGACACAAAGTAATTATAGCTGGAAAGGGCCTTAAAAAGGTTACCTGGTTCAAGAGCCTCATTTTAGAGATAGGGAAACTGAGGCCCAGGGAAAATTTACTTGCCCAAAGTCACACAATTAGTAGCAGAACTAGAACTAGAAGCTGGAGGACAGGCTCCAAGTATCTGAGGGGCTATCTGTCATGTGGCTGAGATTCAGCTCTTTCCTGATGGCCTGGCAGGGAGGCAGAACTAGGAACAAAGGGTAGATGCTTCAGAAAGGACTGACCTAAATTAGAGTAATTAAAAGAGGAAGTAGGTTTTGCTTTGTTTTGTTTAGGGTTTTTTATAGTGGGGTAGAGGAGGAGGTATGGAGTGGACAAAGAATTACCAATACTGATTTCTTCTTCAGTACTAGGTCAATGGGATTGTGAAATGGTGCCTTTTCTTTCTGAAGTCCTCTAAGACTCAACCAATCAGATTGCTTAACTGATAACCAGTGATAACATAACAGGGGTATGTAGACATCTTCTCAGTAGCTACCAGTTGTGAGCATCTGGTCCTCCAAACCACTTCAGTGAAAAAGGAAGGAAGGAAATTCCAAGGCCATCCAATCCAGTCTGTACTTGAAGAAGAATATCCTTCATGGTAAGCACAGGAGACCATCCAGCCTCTGCTTGGAAACCTCTAGTGATGGGAAACCCTTGTGTTGTGAGGCAGCTCTCTTTTCTTCTTTTGGGCCCCAGTCTTAAATGTTCTTTGAACCAAGTCCAAACAATTGTGGATGCAGGAAGCCCACCGGCCTCTCTGCATTTCTACCCATTCTCCCTATGTAATGATTTAACATGAGGACCAGGGTAAGGAGGGAGGTCCTTTTTTATTAGTAACTGAGAACAACTCATTGTTGCTATAATTATCTACAGTGTTTATGCACATTTCCTGTGCATTCTTCTTTTTTTCATAATAAAATATGAACTTGATGCATATTAAATGAACTGGAATATTTTCACTCTTTCAGAATCTTATGGGAAAGTCAGAGAAAATAACCAAAAAAGAAAGGTCTAGCATGAGGTGATCATACCCAGCACTGAATCAGGATTGGTCAGCCACTTGGACTTAGACTGGAAATTTTAGGATGAATGTAAGTAACCCACTTGTAGGGAGAGAAGGAGGTAACAAGCCATGTGACATGATCCCAGAGCACCACAAAGGTGCCCTCTGCCCGCAGCCTACCTCACTTCAGAACAAAATAATAACTCCTTTGCCCATGCCCTGACGTTTCAAATTCTTCCATTAGAATGACACTGCTTTGGCAAAACACAAGTATCCCAGGGAAATGGAAACACAGAGGGCCAATAGGTTCATTAAATAAATACCTTTCCAGAGCACAAGTTTTATATACAGGTACCCTAGGGCACCTAAGGAAGGAGGTAAGACTATGCTCTCATGGAACAAAGAGACATCAAAACAGGAGTCTGGGGACACAATCCATCCTCAAGGGCTGGTCCAAGGTGGCGTTTCACAATTTAAGTCAGCCTACGGGGAGCTTTCAGCTTTTCAATTCACGTGAAATTCACTAAATACCAGAGCAGTTAAATAACTAATGAAGTCTAAGTTTAAAGGGTTTGCAAGTTTGAGAATGCCAGACACAAATGCTTTCAAGAAGCAGAGTTCACTGTCTGATATTTATTTGCCCATATTCATATTCTGGGATCCTCTGCAAACAGCTAATCAGAAGAGAATGTGAAGGAGGGACGAACTCCAGGAGTTACCAACCAGTTAACAGTATATAGAACTGCTAAACCCATTTTTACTGTATTTACATAGTTCTTGTCCCCAGTTCCATTATAGCTTAAGGGCTTAAAAGAGAATATGTAGAAAAGAAAACAAAATCTTAAAGGACTTGTGCAAATTTGGAAATGAAAAACAGACCCAAATCTTTCTCAGCTGATATGATTCCTGTCACATTAAAGCAAGGTAAATTTTGAATAGGGTTTTTGAAGTTTCTTAGCACAATGCCTGGCATATAGTAGGTGCTTAATGAATGCTCCTAGATTGACTGACCTTAATCAACTGAGAGAACAGCAGTAGGCCAGCTGAGGCAGAATGACCTGGCAGTTTAATTAGTGGAGAAGGTTCCAAGGGACCCCGATTCTAGTCCTAACTGCCACAGAAGAAGTGCCATGTACCTTTGATGAAATTCACTTTCCACATCTATTAGATTAAGGGGTGGGGCTAGGCAATTTCAAAGGTCTCTTTACAGCTGTGGTAGGCTATTTTATGATTTAAGTTATTGGATTGTCAGGTCCCTGGCTGTGAGAATTCAAGTTCTCTAGCTGGGGAGAAATAATGTGGGCCAAAGAAACGGATCCAAGCTTAAGAGTCAGAGGACCTGAGTTCAAATCCTATTTTAGTCGCTTACTTCTCTTTGCACCTCAGTTTCCTCATCTTTAAAGTGAGGAAGTTGCCCTAGATGGCCTCTAAGGTCCCTGCAAGCCCTAGAATCCTAGAATGTGGTCCTACAACGGGACTTCAGAAGAGCCCAGAGCATCAAGTATGTACTAGGTGTCACATAGCCACGGAACATCTGACACAAGAAAATGGACCAATTCTGGTCTGACTTGACTGGCCATGGATTTGTCCAGCATAAAACTTATGCAGCCTGAACCTTAGCTGTTTACTCATCAAGCCTGACCACATGTACCTTGACTGTCATGTCAGTGGTATCCAGGCTTTGGCAGTTCCTGGGTTTTGCCCCACTTTGGGTTCAAATACTACCATGTCCTGACCTTTTAGCTCTTTAAGCTCACAGG
>NW_025400273.1:0-4690 GCF_016433145.1 Gracilinanus agilis
CTCTCTCTCTCTCTCTCTCTCTCTCTCTCTCTCTCTCCATCAGTTCATTTGGAACTCTAGCACATCTACTATTCTAAAAGGAATCTTTGACACTTTGGTATTTATTGCCTCTTGTCTTCTTTCCATTCTTTATACTTATTCTTTTCAAATCTTAAATCAGAACATACAGATGAATATTCTGGGCAGCTATGTTAGCCTTCTTCAATGATTTTTCTTCTGCCTCGCCAACATAATGCCTAAATACATCATCTACATTTTATCTTTGAGAATACCTAAATGCTTCTGCAAACTGTCTATCTCTCTGTCCCATTCCTTTTGTTGCTGTTTATTTGTTTTTGATCAATGAGCTCCATTTCCCTGAAGACTCCCAAAACTAAGAGGAGCAACACTTTCTTAAATTATCTTATTTATCTGTCACTAATTTACCTAGGGGCTAAGCATCAATAATCAGTCTAGGAATCCACTGATCACTCTACTAATCACTAACATTTGGTTTCTCTTCTTAGCTATCTCCCTCCCCTAAGGAAATGAAAACATTTATCTCCTGGGGTAATTTCTATCTTTTACTTCCCTTTTTTAGGGAAAGAGAAAGATATATCCTAGAACCTCTCTTGGTCAAAAGAGCATATGGGAATGGTAGTACTGGATTTAGAAGGCCCAACCCCTTTAAATCTCAGGGGAGTCGGAGACAGTCACCTTTTAGGTAACTTTGGGCTCTTCTGCTTTCTCCAATGACTGAATCTATTCAATCATCAAGAATTAGAGCTTTAATGTTCAGTCGTGTTTGACTCTTCAGAACCTCATTTTGGATTTTCTTGGCAAATATACTGAAGTGGTTTGCATTTCATTCATCAGTACATTTTACGGATGAAGAAACTGAGGTAAACAGGTAAAAATTATTTGCCTAAGGTCACACAGCTCCTAATTAGTTTTCCTCACTCTAGGTCTGTGATCCACTGTGCCATCTTGCTGTCCCAATAATCATCATTTAATGAGTTATGCTATCTTTTCTGGCCTTGTTTTTCAAAATTATGACAATATTGCTATTTCTGTATATATCACAGGATAATTGATTTGCATCTGGGAGTAAACTTAGAGGTCATCTAGTCCTATATTCTCATTTTATAGAGGAAATTCAGTATAAAAAAATAACTTGCCTAAGGTGACAACAGGTAGCAAGGAACAGAGCTAAGATTTCACCCAAAGGTATCAGACCCCAAATCTAGGACATTTTCAACTGCACCATAATTTTGAAACTTCTCTGCCTAACCACCCACCATGAAATTTTATAAAAAATACATTTTTGTTTTTAAATTAAAGTCATATGGGGTTATATTACCTCTTCCCTCTTTTTATACACATATCCATTAATTAAAGAAAAACAAGTAAGCAAAATCAAACAATAAGGTCTACTTTTACCCATCAGTTTGGCAATGATAAAAAAAAAAGGGGGAAATTATGACTGTTGGAAATCCTGAAGCAAAACAGGAAGACAAATTTAGAGTTGGTGGAGCTGTGAATTGTTACAGATTTTCTGTATAGCAATTTGAAGATCTCCTCCAAAAGTCAATAAACTCTGCACCTTTTTTGATCATTAATCCCTCTACTAGGCCTATACCTGAAAGAGATCACAAAAAAGATGAAAAGGGCCTAAATATACAAAAATATTTATAGAAGCCTGTCTTTAAGTGACAAAGAACTAGAAACTATAGTGGTATCCATCAACTGGAATGGCCTAGCAAATTAGAGTATATAAATATAACCCTATTATAACATAAAAAATAAAATAAAAGGAAAGAATTCAAAAATGGGAATATTTGCATAAACTGATGCAGAATTAAGTGACAGAATCCAAAATGCAATTTAAACAATAGCAATACCATAAAGTCAAACAATTCTGAAAGAGTTAGGAATTCTGAACAATGCAATGACCAACCATGACTCCAGAGGACCTGTGATGAAGAATGTTACCCTTTTTTAGACCATAATATAAGAAAATTTGTAAATAATAAGGGACCATGGAAAAAAATAAAAATTAATTGGATACTAAGTAGCTTATTAATCTTAAGGAATGAGCAGAAAAAATGTCTTAGAAAAAATAACATATTTTCATTAAAAGAATAATAATAATGAGAACATACCAAAACCTATGAGATACAGCAAAAGCAGTAGAGGAAAGTTTATATTTCTAAAAGAATATACAAAATAGAGAAAGAATAGATCAATGAACTGGAAGTGAAATTTTAAAAAAATAGAAAAAAAACAAATTAAAATCCCCAACTAAACATCAAATTAGAAATCCTGAACATTAAAGATACCAATAAAATTGAATGTGTATGCAAAAATCCTGAATAAAATATTAGCTAGGAGACTACAACAATTCATCACAAAGATTGTAAATTGTGACCAAACTGGATTTATATGAGGAATTCAATGATGATTTAATGTGTCATACTCTCAAAATGATTGATTATTTAATAACAAAAGTAATAAAAATCACATGATTACATCAATTGATTCAGAAAAGGCCTTTGATAACATGCAACATTCATTTCTATTAAAAAACATTGGAAAGCATAGGAATAATTAAAGTTTTTCTTAAAATGATATAAGTTTCTACCTTAAACCATGAGCAAGTATTATTTATATTGGAGATTAGAAAAAAAGAAGGAATCACATTTTTCCAGAACATATGATGGTACTTGTGGAAAATCCTAGAGATTCAACTAAAAATTAGCTGAAGCTATTGATAATTTTAGTAAGGTAGTTAGGGTATAAAATAAATACACATAGATCACCAGTATTTTTATATATTTTTAAAAAGTTATAGAGTAAGAGATAGAAAAAAGACAATCCATTTCAAATAATGTCAGATAGAATAAAATACCCAGGAATATTCCTGCCAAAACAAATCTAGTAACTACACAAAAATCATTATAAAAATTTTTTTTTACACAATGTCTGATCTAAATAATTGGAGAGCTATTAACTGTTCATGAATTGGCAGAACCAATATAATGAAAATGACAATTGTACCTAAATCAATATTTTTATTCAATGTCATTCCAATCAAATTATCAAAAAATTAAAATTATCCTAAATAATAACAAACTTCATTTGGAGGAACAAATGATCAAAAATGTCAAGAGAATTAATGAAAAATATAAAGGAAGGAGATCTAGTAGTATCAAATTTTAAACTGTATTATATGGCAGTAATTATTAAAACTATGTGTAACTGGCTAAGAAAGAAAAAGTGAGACAAGTGGAACAGAACAGACAAACAACAAACAATAATAAAAGATAATAATCTTACATTTGACAAAAGTATAAATCTAGGTTATTGGGATAAGAAATCAGTATTTGGTAAAAATTTCCTGGACTAATGGAAAATAATTTCAAAATAATAAGAGAACAATATCTTAACCTATTAACTAAGATCAAAATGGATACATTAACTAGATATTAAAGGAGAAATAAGAAAGTTAGAAGAATAGGTACTATAATACATATCAGATTTGTGGATGAGAGTTGTGTCTATGAGTAAACAAGGGATAGAGAACATTGTGAGATGCAAAATTAATGATTGTGAGTATATTAAATTGAAAAGATTGCTGCCAAGTTTAGAAAGAAATCAGAAAAAAATGCAATTTCATAGACAGTCTCTCTGATAGATGTCTCATATCTAAAAGATAATGAGGTCTTTGTCAAATGAGTAAGAATAAGAACCATGCCCCAAATGATAAATGACAAAATATGTGAACAGGTAGTTTTTGGAATAAGAAATCAAAGTCATATATATATGTATATGAAAAAATGCTCCAACTCACTCCTGATTAGGGGAAAGCAAACTAAAACAATTCTGAGGTGTCATCTCACACCTACCATCTTGGCTAAAATGACAAAAGGGCATAGTGGCAAAAAATGTTGGAAGGGATATGGAAAAGTGGAAATACTAATACTCTGGAACTGTGAACTGTGACCTGTGAACTGATTCAATCATTTTGGAAAGCAATATGGAATTACACCCAGAGAACTATAAAATGTAGGCACTATTGCTGAGGCTATTTCCCAGGGAGATCAGGGGAAAAGGAAAAGAACCTTTAAGTTCTATAATATGTAGAGCAACTTTCTTGGTGAAAGAACTGGATTGTGCTATATGATTATGATGGATTACCATATGAAATGATGACCAGATTAATTTTTTTAAACTTGGAAAAGAACTACACGAGATAGTGAAGAGTGAATTAAGTATAATCAAAAGAACATTATATACAACTAGAGATTTAGTATTGGAAGCCAAACTTGTGAATGTTCACCTCCAGAGAATTAATTGAGAAGGGCAAACACTAGGGGCATTATCTATACATACATAATTTCTTGCTGGATAATACTTTGTATAGTCTGTGAAAGGGAGAGAGAAGCTGAAAAAAAAATAAAAATAATGAAATCTACTTCCTCACAGAAAGGTGATGGATTAACAATGCAGAATAAAACATAAATTTTTGGCAATGCCCACTTAAAGAATTTGCTTGTCAATATATATTTGCCTAAGGGCTTTCTTTTCTTTTCTCCTTTTTCTTTCTCCTCAGTGGGAAATAAAGAGTATATATGTTGATAAGTGGGATAATTTTGAATTAAAAAATCCAACCCCTACAATGATTTAGTCTGACAGGATATTAGTTATATAT
>NW_025400274.1:0-3946 GCF_016433145.1 Gracilinanus agilis
TAATAGCGAATAGAGTTCACCACAGAGAATTATACATAACATTTCTCTACATAGGAATACAGATAATTAGATCTCACTGAGGTCCTTAAAAAGGCAAATTTAAAAATTATGAGTTTTCTTACTTTCCCCTCTGTATCTTATTTACCTTTTCATGTTTCTATTGATTTTTGTGGTTGGATATCAAACTTTCCATTTAGCCCTGGTCTTTTCTGTGCAAAACTGGAATTCTTCAATTTTGTTGAATGCCCATACTTTCCCCTGGAAATATATAGTCAATTTTGATGGGTAGTTGATCCGTGGTTGCAGGCCCAGGTGTCTTGCCTTTCTGAATATCATATTCCAAGCCTTGCAATCTTTTAGCGTGGAGGCTGCCAGATCCTGTGTGATCCTGATTGGTGCTCCTTGATATTTGAATTGTCTCTTTCTGGCTTCTTGTAAGATTTTTTCTTTTGCTTGGAAACTCTTGAATTTGGCAATTATATTTCTGGGCGTTTTCTTATCTGGATCGAATGTCACAGGTGTTCTATGGATCCTTTCAATGTCTATATTGCCCTCTTGTTGTAGGACTTCAGGGCAATTTTGCTGAATCATTTCTGTTAGTATGGAGTCCAGGTTTCTATTAATTTCTGGTTTTTCTGGAAGACCAATTATTCTCAAATTGTCTCTTCTAGACCGGTTTTCTTGGTCTGTCACTCTCTCATTGAGATATTTCATGTTTCCTTCTATTTTTTCAGTCTTTCGACTTTGTTTTATTTGTTCTTGTTGTCTTGAGAGATCATTAGCTTCCAATTGCTCAATTCTAGCCTTTAGGGATTGGTTTTCGGCTATAATCTTTCGGTTTTCAGCTATGGTCTTTTGGTTTTCGGCTATAATCTTCTGCTTTTCGGCTATAATCTTCTGGTATTCCTTTTCAATCTGGTCATTTCTGGTGTTCAATTTGCTTATCAGTTCATTTGGTTTCTGAGCTTCAGTTTCCAATTGAAAGATTCTACCTTTTAAACTGTTATTTTCTTGCTAGATCTCTTCCATTTTCCTTAGAATCTCAGTTTTGAACTCTTCCATAGCTTGTGAGGAGTTTTCCTTATTTGAGGAGGGTTGGGATGTTTGTTTGTTCTCCTCTGTTTGCTTGGTTGTCTGGATTTTCTTTGTGTAAAAGTTGTCAAGTGTTAAAGACTTCTTTTTATTGTTGTTTATCTTTCTCTTCTGAACTTCCTGAGTCTGGGTAGCCATCATTAGCCCAGCAGCTTCTCAGCTTTATCCTCGTGCTCGTGGTCTGTCCTCGGTCTTTTGGCTCCTGAGGTCTGAGGCCTGGTTTTTTCCAAGGTCAAGCCCCCTGGTGGTCCCCCTTGCTTGACCCTCTGCAGGAGGTTCCTTTACAAGTCTCAGGGTGCTGCTACCACAGTTGTATACCCGTCCACGCTGGTTCCCCACTCAGGGTTTCAGAGCTTCATCCTGTGGCTGTGTCTGCCTCCACCCAGGCCTCTGCCCGAGCCTGTGCTCTGAGTCCTGCGCCCGTGCTCTGAGCTCGCGCTCAGAGTTCGTGTGAGTTCTTTAGCTTTTTGGGGTCCCAAATCTTGCTGCTCTCAGGAACAGGCCCTGGAGCTGCCAATGACTCGATGGGTGCCCCAAACTTGCTCTATTTCTTTTTAGCTGGCTTCAGCGCTATAGGTGGTGTGTGTGTGTGGAGGGGGTGGGGGTTGGGTGGTTGCTCAGCCCGCGATTTAGTGAGAGCTGTTTTACCCCTTTATAGCATGGAAATGCCCCAATTCCACGTACCTTCCACGCTGCACCCTGTTGTGGGGTTCCTCCATTCGTCTGGACTTGTTTTTATGTCCCCTTGAGGAGTTTTGTGTGTTTCAGTCAGGAGAGGTTGAGAGCTGCTTCTTACTCTGCCGCCATCTTAACCCAGAACCCCCACAATACATTTTAGAGGAGAAAATGACCACTAGGAGGACATTGGGCCACTCATACCTGGTTGACCAGATGATATGAACTTGAGTAATATGTTTGACTGAAGTAAAAGTGATACACCAGCCAATTCACAATATGTTTTGTTTGTAGTATTGACCTTCCAGGAGAATAGAATTTATTAAAGTTTTTTTTTAATCTTTACCTTCCATCTTAGAATTAATACTGTGTATTGGTTCCAAGGCAGAAGAATGTTAAGGGGTTGGGAATGGGAGTCCAGTGACTTGTCCAGGGACACACAGCTAGGAAATGTCTGAGGCAGGATCTGAACCTAGGTCATCCTGTCTCTAGACCTGCTCTCAATCCATTGAGCCACCTAGCTGCTCCCAAGGAAAGTTTGGTGTTGAATTGAGTCTAACGTTTTGTCACCCGATTTAGGGTTTTCTTGGCAGAGATATTGGAGTGGTTTGATATTTCCCTTTCCATATCATTTTTACCAATGAGTAAACTGAGGCAAACAGCCTGACATGATATGGCCACATCGTTTTTATGAGTTTGAGACTCGGTTTGAACTCAGATCTCTTTGATTCTGGGCCTGGCACTCTATCCACTATGCCACTTAGCTGCTCAAGAGTTATTGCAGCATGTTTTAAATGTTTGTCAGTATCATTTATGATTCACTTGTGTTTTAAACATTTCTTTTGCTGAAGGAAATGAATAGCTGTCCTATATCTGATCTAATTTTACATTGTGAATCTTCCTAGGAAGGATCTTGTTAATTCCTTTTGGAGAAACAGTAGACATTAACCAGACCTAACATTTGTTTAAGAGATTTCCCCCCTAGGTCTCCATGGTGTGGACACAAGGAAATAGAGAAGGCAAGAAATGCTTATTTTTTTCACTTTGATAATAGACTCCATAAGGACATACATTATCTGTCAAGGACCCTAAACTGGTTTCCTTAAGATGTTTTCTCCTTTTTCCCATGTTCTTTCAATGGGTAAAGAAATTCCAGGTCTCTCCACTGACATTTATAAAATGATCCTTTATCAAAATTTGGGATCATTCAATAACTTTATAGTTTCTTAAAAGTTTCTAGGCTGCTTTTATTCTATTGTCAAATTCTGGCTACATTGCTAAGCAGGTTGACAGAGAAGAAATAACCCTAACTTTTAATCAGAGGACCTTGGTTCAAATCTTAACTCTGCATTTATAAAACATAAAGAATTTTTAATATTTGCATGCATACTAATACATGTTGTGAGAATTAAAATTAATATCCAGTATCTCTAAGTATCACATTTATTAATAATAATTAAAATAAAAAGCCTGAGTTAAAAAGTCAGCTTTCCCAGCTACACATGTGGGAAAAAATAGGGAGGGCTCAACATACAGCAAAATTATAAACAACACGTAAAGACGCAAATGTGGGGGTGCAGGGAAAGGTATGCTGGTAGATGAAATCCAAGGATACAAGATTTCTAACTATACAACATATATATTCAGAACATGTAGGAGGCATCTGGGTGGTTCAGTGGAGAGAGAGCACTTAGCAGAGTTGGAAAGATCTGAGTTCAAATCTGAATCAGTTACATACAAGCTGCATGACTCAGGATAAGTAACTTAAACTCTATTTCCCTTGGAAGAAAGTAGGTAAAATATGAAAAGAGCAGTGGGCTGGAGTCAGGAGGACCTGAATTCAAATCCAGCTTCAGACATTTACTAGATGTGTGACCCTTTTTAATTCATTTTTGTTTGACTTAGTTCACTGGAAAAGGGAATGGTAAGTCACTCCAATATTTTTTGCCAAGAAATTGCAGGGAGAGTATTATAGTACTGTGGCGTTTAGGGTCACAAAGAATAGGAGGAGACTGAACAATGCACATATATTTGCACCTATAATATTATTTTTTTTGAGAAAATAACTATTAGCAACTGGACATAATGACTCTAGGAACAAATAGTTATTCAAAAATGAAATTAATTATGGCAGTAAAAGACTTGCAATTTCTGTAGGTGTTACCCTTGTCTCAGATAC
>NW_025400275.1:0-1602 GCF_016433145.1 Gracilinanus agilis
TTTTCCTTCTTGTTTGAGATTATCAAGAAAATTTTTCCTGATAATTTTTTTAATATGTTGTCCAGGTTCTTTTTTTAAAAAATCATGGCTTTCAGGTATTCTGATGATTCTTAGATTACCTCTTCTGGTTCTGTTTTCCAGGTCTTTTGGTTTTTTTTTCCAGTGAGGTATTTTACATTTTCTTCTATTATATTTTTATTCTCTTGATTTTGTCTGATTGCTTCCTGATGCCACATAGTTTCATTAGTTTGTATTTCTCTAATTCTAATTTTTATGGTGTGATTTTCTTTCTTGCTTTTTGTATTTCCTTCTCCATTTAACCAATTTTACTCTTTAGAGAGTTGTTTTCCTCAAGTTTTTTTCTTCTCTTTCCAGTTAGTCCATTCTATTCTTTAAAAAGTTGTTTCCTTCAATGTATTTTGTGCCTCCATTTCCTTTTGGCCTATTCCAATTTGAAGGGAATGGATTCTTCAATTTATTCCCAGCTTATGAGTTTTTCTGTTAATTAGTTTATTTGATCTTGTAACTTATTTTCAAGTTCTTCCAGTGGTTCTCTTTGGGTCTGACATCCTTTTACATTTCATTTGGGGTTTCACACATTTTCTTTTTGGCACTGTTGCTCTCTTCTGAATTCATAGTTTAATCTTGCCTGTCAGTAAAGTAACTATCCAAGGTCAGGTTTTTTCTTTGTCTTTCACTCATTTTTCTAGTTAATTTTTTTCCTATTAGCTTATTCAACTCTTGAGGTTCATCTGTGTTCCTGAGGTAGAAAACATGATGTTCCAAGCTCGTAGAGTACTTTTCTCTGGTACTTGGGATAGGCTTGGTCTCTTTGTTTCCAAAGGTGTATCTGTTGAGGAAGTGACCTTGCTGGCTCCTCTGAAGAGACTTATGGCTGTTTTGTCCAGCTAGATTCAGGTCTGCATGTTACCAGTTCCCTTGCTGTTTCATGGGTAGGTTGTTCTACTTCTCTGTCCCTACCAAGCATCCTGAGATGGGAAGGTTTCTTATTCTGGACTCTGCAGCCTCAGGCACTCTGTCACTTCACTGCCTTAGGCCATGTGGAAATACATTAGTTTCCTGTCTGTTTTACCTTTGCCACTCATGCAGTGTAGCTTAGACTGGGCCAGTTTTCCACTTTTCCACTTTGTTATATTAGACACTTTTATGTCTAATGAAAGTATGCCAATTCCTGCCTTCTCTG
This sequence comes from Gracilinanus agilis, assembly GCF_016433145.1. Taxonomy (NCBI): domain Eukaryota; kingdom Metazoa; phylum Chordata; class Mammalia; order Didelphimorphia; family Didelphidae; genus Gracilinanus; species Gracilinanus agilis. Next base: position 1,205 of record NW_025400275.1, read on the forward strand.
TTTTTGCTATCTGTGCTGAATTGTTTAGGCGAGGCTGGTCTCCCATTCTGCTACTTTGGCATCTCAAGTGCTCTGCTGCCATGTGTGAGTTAGTAGGTTCACAAATTCCTCTGCCTTCGCTACCTGTGATAGGTGGCTTATTCTGGCCAAGTCTCCCCTCAGCCCTCTCAGTGACTTGTAGATCTGTTTCAAGTAGTTTAAGCAGGGTTCATTCCCATTCTGAAGCTTCCTTGCTTCTGAAAGTGTAGCCAAATATTGATCTTGATCTGCCAGAGAATCTGGGCTATCTGGACTACTCTCTGTTTTTACCCAAGTGAGACATGTTCCTCTTACTTTCCTTGCTTTAAAAAGATCTCTCTCTCTCTCTCTCTCTCTCTCTCTCTCTCTCTCTCTCTCTC
>NW_025400276.1:0-9902 GCF_016433145.1 Gracilinanus agilis
TATATATATATATATATATCATTCCTTTCTCCTTCCCTTATTTTGTGTTATTGATTATTCTAATATGTTCTCCTCAATGTGAACCACTATTAGAGTCCAAGTATCATATAAATTATGCTGGATACCTTTTGTTTGTTTTTTTATATATATATTTTTAAACCCTTAACTTCTGTGTATTAGTTCCTTGGTGGAAGAGCGGTAAGGGTAGGCAATGGGGGTTAAGTGACTTGCCCAGGGTCACACAGCTGGGAAGTGTCTGAGGCCAGATTTGAACCTAGGACCTCCCATCTCTAGGCCTGGCTCTCAATCCACTGAGCTACCCAGCTGCCCCTGGATACCTTTTTCTAAAGGATAAAGAAGAAAAGAAAAATTTTCAGGAATAAATTTGAAGACTATCATCACTTCTGATAAAATCCAAATGAGACTACAGCTTGGTTCTACTAAATATAGAAGTACATTAGTATTTCATGCCATAATATTTTAAATTACATACATTACAAAAATTACATTATTTGACCCTTGCCAGGATGAAGGAGTTTCATATTTCTGAGAAATGGAATATTAACCACTATGAATATGGAGTAAATATGATGCAGTTCCAAAGATGTTATTTTTGCCTTCAAAACTAAATGTTAACTTTGTCATATTTCTTTTGCCTCCCTTACTTCTTTCCTTCTTTCAAATGCTCTTTTTAATACAAGAAAGGTTGAAGTGCAGGAATTCTTGATATATTTTGTATAAAATATTTTTATGGCATTGCCCAATTAAAAGACCCATTAAATTAACTTCTTGGTAATAACTGAGAGAAAATTGTAATGGAGACCTATTGTACTTTTTAAATAAAATTAGCACAGAATATATAAAATGGATGCCCTAATTAGATATTGTTATTAGAAATATTACATGAATAAAAACTAGGACTGATATCTTGATGGAAAATATTGATTTGGATCTACATTATTTAAGACATGCTGGGTTTAAATGAGCAAAATTTGTATGAAACAGCATGTGTCGAAAAAGTAAGCATTTATTTTCTGAAAACAAAGATTGTTTGATAATTTTCTATTAGATCAGTAATTGTTATGGTGTCACCAAGAAATAGTTTGTCTCCAAGGGAAGACTTTTATATTATGTTTTCTAGTAGCAGATTGAGAATAATCACCTGTATATAGTATCATGAGGATATATCTAATAATAATAATAATAATTAATATTTATAAAGTTCTTAAAGATTTGCAAAGTTCTTTACACACAAATATTTTTTCATTTGATCTTCACATCCCCGGGAGGTAAGTGTTATCTGATTTTAAATATGAGGAAACTGAGAAAGACAAAGTTTAAATGACTTGCCTAGGGTTGCATAGCTAGAAAGCTAGAAAGCATTTGCAAAAGGATTTGAACACAAGTCTTTCTCTCCAGGTCCAGTGATTTATCCACAGAATATTCTCATGGTCATTATTGTAACAATTTTTATTTCCTGGCAAAACACACAATGTAGGTCCAACACAAGCTTAATAAAATATGCCCCTAAAAATAGGAGAGAACAGGGAATAAGTGAGGCAGAAACTGATCTGAGACTAGTTACTTTAGATGTATAGGGATAGGAAGTGTGATGCTACCTGGTAGCTTCCTATTTTAACTAATCAATCATGTTAACTATATACTGAACTTTGCTGAACACTCTACTGAAAAATCAAAAGAAGCATTACTTAAATTCAACAACTGGGGACCAAATTTAAATTGCCCACATCTCGTTATAGCAGAAGCTGGGGATCTTTGATTAAGGGTAGATAACCTCCCAAACGCTAATTTATAAGTACCTATAAAACCAGATGACTCAATAGAGAGGGGTTTGAAGTTGGTATTAATTCCATTTTTGCTTTCCTTCACAAGACAATGTAATCATAGATCTAGAGATGAAAGGAACTTCTGAGGCCATGTTCTTCAGGGGTTTTATAATTCACCTTTCTGGCAACATACATCCCCAGAGAAGTCTGGTGAAACCTATAGATCCTTTCTCAGAAAAAAATTATTTTTAATGATAAAACAGAAAACATAGAATTATTTTAACAACTATATTAAAATTATTAATCACTTTTTAAAAAGTTCACAAACAGCTACAACTAAAAAGAAACAGAGAGTTTGGAATAACCATGAATACATCATAGTGGAGAAAAAATGGATCTTTAATGTAATAAAAAATAAGAACTATGTAGAAATTTTGTAGTTCTAATGCCAGAATTTAAGAGAAACATAAATAAAAATATATACCAATTGTAAGGAACTGATTAAGTATAAACTGCTCATATTCTAATATGATATTATGATAATAGGAAGATGATACATGTGCCCTATCTGAACACCACCAACATTTGGGGTTATGTATGGTGTCAACTTACATGGAGAGGCTGAGAGTGGTTCTGTTATGTATTGATTTTAAAAAAAATAAGGATAGAAATTGAGGTGAATATACTGTGTAGACATGAGGTAGAGGGGAGGGAAAGGGATTAGTTCTAGCAAAATGAACTTTAAACATATACAAAAAACATAGGTCCTTCTGAGGTGGCAAAGAATGGGAATCTGAGAATGAACAGGTTATGAACTGGGCAATAGTTGAACAAATTGTTGTGGTTTATAAATATGATGAAATGAAATTGAGATATAAGAAATGATGAAGAGGACAGTTTCAGAGAAACCTGGGAAGACTTGTATGAGTGAATGCAGAGCAAAGTATAGAGAACAAGAAGAAAAATGTATACAATGACTGCAGTACTATAAAGAAAAATGACTTTGAAAAACTTGGAAACTCTGAGTAGTGTAATGACCAATACAACTTCCAGATGAGTAATGGTTAAATATGCTTCCCACCTATTGATCAAGGGGTGAATGAGTCAGTATGGAGAATCAGATTTTTTGTATTTGTGTATGTATTTATCAGAACTGAATGAGAATTTTTATTTTGCATTGCATTTGATTCTCAAATTGTTTTAAATGATTATATAATCGTATCACATGGGGAATTATCAACCTTGGATCAGTTTTTGCTCAAATCATGAGCATTTTAAATGGTTGATTTTGTGACGTTAAAAGCAGGTACTCTTCTTTTGGAGCATTAAAATTTAATTATGCAGGAGTTGTTGCTTGACTTTAAGAAATTAACAATCTTCTGTAGACATTCTCTGGAAGGAAAATATTAGTACCCTGTTTAATCGCAAATTTGTATTATATCACAGAACAAAAGCAAACCTAAATCGACTGCTATGTTTTATATAATATTCTTTCAGCAAAGCTCATTCTTTCAATATTAATGTTTGACATGACTAATTCTAGTTAATTTGTTGGAATTCTTCTTGTTAATAATAGCCAAATAGGTTTTTTAAAAAAATATTCTTTAGTAACATTTTACTATTAATGGTTTGGAAAATGTAATAAGCAGACCAATTTGAAACAATATATGCACATATGCCATTATATTATAACACTATACACCTTCTTGACACTTAAAGTCTGAAAAAATGAGGAGCATGTTTATATATGTAGATATAAAATCATGGTCAAATAAAACATATACTTATGTATCATAATATATAGAGAGATATAATTTACTTTAGGATTCATTGTACATATACACACAAACAGTATCTTCTATCAGTCTATCCATCTACCTAGTTATAATTTTTCTTTTGTGCATGGCTAATTCAGATATTGATTTTCCAAGACTATGCATGTTTTTTAACAGTTGTTTTGTTTTCCTTCTATTCTCACTTGAGAAGAGGAGTATGAATAAGAGAAAGCAGATTTTTTTATTAAAAAATAAAATTTATTTTTAAAACATCAACAGTTATTTTTAGTATCCTTCATGTATCCTTTCTGGTCAATAGACATAGGATAATAAGTCGAGGAGTTTAGTCAGAGGGGAAAAAAAGTGCTCTCACAGTCTGACTTTCACAAAAATGGTAAAAATCTATGGTGTCATGGGACTTGGTAAAATAGAAATTGAATTCTTTGGAAATCTTGACAATATTGAATAGCTGATTTGATAGCAGATCATCACATATGCCTCAAAAGGGTTCAAGAACTTGGTCTTATCACCTCACATCACACACATATGCATGCACACAAACACACACACAGACACACAGACACACACATTACATATTCTTTATATTCCAAGCACAATCCAGAAAGAAGACTTGGCCCACTGTGGCTGGGGGATAACTGAACAGTAGTAGACAGTCAGTCTGAAAACAATGGTATTTCTATCCTCTTAAAGTAATGTTTCAGGATTCACATTTGAATTCATGTTAATGATCACAGACAGAAAATAGCAAATTAACATATTAGTGATTTGGTTAAGTGGTTTCCAATGCTCTTATTTATGCAGCACACCTTGACTACCTTAAAAACTGCATTTACTGAGCTCTATTTCCTGATATGATATACAAAGCTTCCATTTACTAAATCAGGCTGTGATCATGGGAGAAGATTTTACTTCTGTCAACAGTGGTCAGTCAATAAGCATTTCTTAGGTGTTCATGAGATACCAGGTATGCTGCTAAGTGCTAGGGATAAAAATAAATGCAAAACCCCCAACTTTCCTGCTTTGAGGGAGTTGACATTTTAATGGATGAGATAATATAAAAATGATGAACATAAAAAACACACACTATAATCTTAGAGAGGAGGGACAGGTTTTAAAGAAGGTATAGAGAGGCTGCCTGCTGAAGCTGAGATTTGAGCAGAATTTTGAAGGAAGAGAGAAACGCTAGAGGATGAATGTGAGAAGGGAAAGCATTACTGGAATGAATTCAGTATTTTCAAATTCTGGGAGTCAGGAGGTAGAATAGATGAGGAAAAGCAAGTACTCCTGTGTAGATTGATTGCAGAATGCATTTTGTTGTCATTTAGTCATTTCTGTTGTCTGATTCTTTATGACCCCATTCAGGGTTTCCTTGTCAAAGACACTGGTGTGGTTTGTCGTTTCCTTCCCCAGTTCATTTTTCACAGATGAGGAACTAAGGCAAACAGGATTAGGTGACTTGCCCAGGGTGACGCAGTTGGTAAGTATCTGAAGACAGATTTGAGTTCAGCAAGATAAGATGTTGGGACTCTGGGCACAGCACTCTCTCCACTGCACCACCTACCTAGCTGCCCCATAAAATGCAGAGGTTAGTATAGGAAGACTAGAAAGGTAAGGTGTATTTGTGAAAGGCTTTATATGGGAAACAGGATTTCTATTTGATTCCGGATGTAATAGGGAGCCACTGAAGTTTGTTGAGTAGAAAGATGAGATTGTCAGAATTGTGCTTCAGACCTGTCAACAATAAATTGAAAGCAGAAGTTAAAGCAAAAGCACAATAGATGAAGTATGGACTGCTTTCTCTCACTGCTGTGATTATAAGAACTTGCATTTACAGAGCACTTTAAGGTTTTCAAAGACTGTGGAGGGAAATTCAGTCTAGTGAGAAAGTGAAGGTTTCCCTGAAAGGAAGGATGCAATTCCCTTATGATGGCAGCATGCACTATTGCTTTGTCCTATGTAATTTTTTCTCTTTAATAGAAGAAGAATAAAGGAGATAGAAATAATATAGACTAGAACCACAGAGGGGAGGTTTGGATCCAATAGATATTGGAAAATGACTGTCAGGATTTTGAACCAGATAACAAATGAGAATATGAGCTTTGAAGATATATTTGCACAGAGCACTCCAGACAGAGAGCTTTCATTCTATCTTTATTTTTTAGATCCGATCAGAAGACAGTGGTGCAATTTGTGTTCATTTCTTAAGCTATCATACTGTCTAAGATTGTTTTCTTATTTGCTGAGTAATTGCAAATCCCAGGTGATTCTCCTTGAAAGAAAATCATAATGAGATTTTAAATGGATTCCCACTGAACACTCATCAAAATGGATTGTATTAGGTTATTGGAAGATAATCTTTCTAAAGGTTCCCTCTTTCCCTTAAGCTCTGGGAAAGTTTCAGTCTCTATTTTCATGAGGCTTGTTGGTAGTGATATACTGTTAAATGTTTCACATCCAGATTTCCTAAACACAAACACATGTGTGTGTGTGTGTGTATACATGTGTATATACCCACAGGACACACTTTGAAGTTTAATCTGCATTATTAATACTTTTGTTCCATCATGGTGTTGGGTTTAGACAATGGGAAAAAAATAACAATAAACCAACCTGTAGTTTGTGGTGTTTGACAGTTTCTGAGACGTAAATACTCACTCTAAAAATGTAACCATGATTTTGAGCCAGTTTTAACCAGCTTCAACACAACCCTGCTTACTGATTATCTTTTTTTAATGCCCTTACCTTCCACCTTAGAATTGATACTATCATTTCCAAGGCAGAAGAGCAGTAAGGGCTAATTGATTAGGGCTAAATGATCCTGCTCAGGGTCACACAGATAAGAATTATCTAATTCCACATTTGGATCCAGGATCTCCTGTTTCCAGGCTTGGTTCTCTATCCTCAGGTTTGGCTCTCTAGCCACTGAACCACCTACTTGTCTTTTACAGATTATCTTTTGACCCCTGATGTAATCAACTGGAAGGAGGAATGCAAGTTGTGATAGATAAATGAGATCAGGAAGACCTGGGAAGTAAGATGGTTATAATGAGCAAGTGTGTTTCAAGAGTAGAGCTACTCTTTTGGTTACTCTAAGTGAGGCTGGATGCAGGGCAGCAACTGTTTAAAACAATTTTATCAGTTTGGGGACATCTTTACCTCTAATAACTCTACTTGCCCTTTTATGGAATATTTCTCCAGTAACTTTCTTTTTTCCCCCAACAATTCATAGAAGTGGAAAAACTTCAATTTCTTCTCGAGTCTTAAACCTCTCAAATATCTAGGATTAAGTGAGATTGGGATAATTTAGTGATTACTCAGAAATCTATTCTTTTCTGAAGATAGTAGGAGAAAGAATGAGAAATCAGGGACCTTCCATGAGCATTCATATTCTCTACCTTCATCTTAAATTCATCCTTTGTGGTTCATAGGATCATAGACTTAGAACTAGAGTGAATCTATTCAGAATAATTTATTTTACATATTAGGAAACTGAGACCCATAGAGGTTAACTTATTTGGCAGAGTTCATAGTGGTAGTAAATGAAAGAATTAGAATTTGAACTCAGGTCTTTTGCTACAAATTCAATGTCCTTTCTCTATGCACTAGGAATTCTTCCTCTTCCCCCATTAAAATTCCCATTCATTCTCCAAAATAATACATAGTAAATTATTAGGGTAATGTAAATCTTTTGATTAAAAAGAAATTTGAGGGTCTTCTAAAGTCCTTTTACAACCTGGCTCTAACCTTCCTTTCATAACTTCTCATATACTCCATTCCTTTATATGCTTTATTGTTCAGTCCAAATGGTCTTCTTGCTATTCTTTCCATACAACATTCTATCTTCCATCTCTAATTTCCATTCCATTGCACTCATTGTGTGCCCCTGAATAAAGTACCTTTTCACTTCCTCCTTCCACATACCCTAATTTCTTTTAAATCCTAGCTCAAAAATGTCTTCCTTCAGGACTTTCATGAACCCATAGTTTCTAATGCTGCCTATATTAATATCTATATAATTATATTAATTTGCATATCTTTGCTTACAGAATATCATGTCCTCAGTGGGAAGTATTATATTTTCATCTTTGTATCCCAAGATGGCATGTAAGTGGTGCAATGGATAGAATACTGGGCCTGAAATTAGGAGGATCTGAGTTCAAATTTGGTTTCAGTTATTTACTAGCTGTGTGATTTAATTTAAAGTCATTTAATGTTTGTTTCCCCTAGTTTTCTCAACTGTAAAATAGGATAACAACAGCACCTATTCCCCATGGTTGTTGTAAGGATGAAATAAGATAATATTTTTAAAAGACTTTTCACAGTACCTGATATCTTTTAGCTATACAAATGCTAGCTATTATCATCATCATCATCATCATCATCATCATCATCATCATCATCATTATCAAGAGCCTAGTATAATGCTTGTTAATTGGAATTTGGGAGATGCCATTTAAAAGTATATATATGGGCAGCTGGGTAGCTCAGGGGAGTGAGAGTCAGGCCTAGAGACAGGAGGTCCTAGGTTCAAACCTGGCCTCAGCCACTTCCCAGCTGTGTGACCCTGGGCAAGTCACTTGACGCCCATTGCCCACCCTTACCAATCTTCCACCTATGAGACAATACACCGAAGTACAAGGGTTAAAAAAAAAAAGTATATATATATATATATATATATTTTCTATGGACACGTGGGGACTTTAAAACTACATTTCCCGTGGTCCAACGGGTTTCCTGTTTTGGATTACTTTTCAAGGTGAGGGACATCTTTAAATAGGGGGAAGTGACTTTGAACTCCTCTCTTAGCTAGCAGGCACAGGAAGGATACGAAAGGTAAAATGGCTGAGGCTGCAGTTTGAATACTTACAGGCGAGGTCTTATATATATTTTACCAGCAGGGCCATGGCTTTAATTAAAATACTAATTTCTATTATCATATCAGTCTTTATCATTTTTAATCGTAACATAGATGGCAACCACACGGTCGAAATTTGAATTCTCAATTTTCCAGATAGCCTAAAGAAAGCCATGCCTGTTTTTTGGCTGTTTTGCTCAGCTCTTTTGGCCAAGTTTTTAAAAAAGGAAAGTAGCTTTGCTTGCCATGCTTTTGCTGAAAGCAACAGCACATTTTTGCCTCAGGTGGGACTCAGCCAGCCAGTCCAGCCCAAACCACCTTGGGAGGTCAGGCCAGCCAAGTCTGGCTTTTGGCTTTAAAACCAAAATTCCAGTGCCCAGTGCCTGTGATCTCTGCAGCCTACTCTGATCTCCTCCTCTTTTCCTGACTCACTGGAGCAGACCTCTTCTCTGTTCCTGCCCCGCTGGTGCTGGTGCTGGTGCTGCTGCTGGTGCTGCTGCTTTAACTATCACCAGGTTCTGACTTGCCAAGATCTTTGGAGACTTTTGCCTCTGCTGCTTAGGATTTGGTATTGTTCCCACCCCACCCCCACTCTCTTGGTAATGCCCTACTCTCTTGCCTCTCCAGGTGTTTCTCTAAAGACCCAATTTAGGAAACCCACCCCCACAAGCTCTCCACCTGGGTATTTTCTACAAAACTAACCTAAGCTTTTCTCTAGCCCAAGCCCAAGACCCGACCCCACGTGGACCTAGCGTCTGAACCTTGAACTAGGGATTACTCTTCATTGGGCACATGACCTATTCAAACTTTCTTGTGATTAAGAACTGAACATCAAGGGAGGAAATTAGAACTTTGAACTTTAAAAAAACCCTTATTTTTTAAAAAAACTTTCAGAACTGAATGACTTTTAAAGAGACTGCATTGTACTGTATTTTGCTAATTAGTTTTGTAAATTAATCTTGCTTATTTCATTGATTTTCCTGTTGCACTGAATCATTTTAAGTTAATGAAGTTTGTGGCTGCTAGATTAATTATGTTTGTGATTTTATAGTAACTCCCAAATAATGAGAAAAATCTATTAGAACTGGTAAGAGGTTTTGACCAACTTGCTAATCTGATACTCACATTATATTTCCTACACATTTTTAAAGTTGTAAATTGCCTTATGTATACTGGATTTATACAGCACATGTCTTTTAAAAATTATTCTGTCTTGGTAATTGTATAGAACCTTGGAAGTTTCCATGCCTTGAGAATTAATTTGTAATTTTACAAAAGATTTTTTTAACTTTTGCTCTAGATCCTAAAGAATTGTTGTCTTATAGGACAAGCTTTTATATATTTTATTATAAGAGAAATTATTGCCTTAAATGGGTAGAAGCATAAAATTTCCTACCCGGGATAGTTTTGGTTTTTGTTTTTTTTTTTTCAAACAGGAAGCCAAGGAGCTCCTATATATTCTTA
>NW_025400277.1:0-1461 GCF_016433145.1 Gracilinanus agilis
GAACCCAGGACCTCCTGTCTCTAGGCCTGACTCTCAATCCACTGAGCTACCCAGCTGCCCCTCTGTAAGGAATTTTAAAACAAACAGGATTGCTTCAGAGAAGGTTGTCCTCAGACCTCACCAGACACTGCTCAAAGGGCCCAGGACACAATAAAGGGCCCAGAATTCCTAAACTGGCTGGTCTCTGGGGAAACTTTCAGCTCGAAGAGATGTAGGAGTTCTTGTCCTGAGTACGAATCCTGCCTTTGTTTGTAATCTCTGCATGACCTTGGAGGGGTCACTTCATATCTCTAAGGCTCAGTTTCTTTTTCTGTAAATAAAGGGGGAGAAGGCAGGAAAGGACCGGATGACCTCCAGGATTTCTCTCAGCTTTAGGGCTAGGATTCTACCGTCTTCTGAAAAGTCCTGTAAGACCTGCAGGGTGAGTTACAACATTCCTCATTTATAGATAAGGAAACTAAGGCCTGGAGGGGAAAGTCGCCTCATGAGTTAATGGCCCCAGGGATGCTGGCTTGCAGTCCAGGGCACTTCCCCTCCTCCCTCTTTGTTTTCCACCCATCTTTACTTGGCTGACAAAGGAGCAGGAAGATGAAAGAAGCCCCTTGGGCCCAGGGGACCCTCCTCAGTCAGGGGCTCTCCTAAAATGGCAGGATGAAGAGCTCAAGAGCTGCTCCATCTTTCCTTTCCAGAGATGGAAAACAATAGCAACTGCTCAGCGCTCACCATCATCAGGAGTTGTCATGAGCTGAGACTAAAGGCCTTGGCAGGGGCACTTCTGGGGACCTCCCAATGGTCCACCTCTGACCCTTTAACAACTTCTGTGAGTGGAATGAAGACCGTCTGGGTTCAAGGTAGGGGTTCAAAGAAAGGTAGCTTCTCTGGGCTCATGGCTGCCAATCTTAGCCCTACCCAAGCTTTATGGCCCGGGACTAATAGTACCTCCTTCAGAAAGTATCTTCTTCTTTTTTTTTTTAAACACATAACTTCTGTGTATTGGCTCCTAGGTGGAAGAGTGGTAAGGGTGGGCAATGGGAGTCAAGTGACTTGCCCAGGGTCACCCAGCTGGGAAGTGTCTGAGGCCAGATTTGAACCCAGGACCTCCCATCTCTAGGCCTGACTCTCAATCCACTGAGCTACCCAGCTGCCCCTAGGGAGTAATTTTTAAAAGAGCAGCTGACTATAAGGTATAAGACAAAAGGTAAAGGTTTAAAAAAAAAGAATAAAGGTAACTGATTTTTGTATCCTGGTTTGTATTCTATAAACTATTTTCTTTAATTAATGGGCCATATTTGATCAAAAAAAGAAAAGAGTAAAGCTAAAAATCAATACTAGAATATAAAAAAGGAAAAAAGAAGGGAAAGCAACTGAATATCAGTCCCAGTCTGATTTGTTTACATTATTGATGGAAAAAAAAGAGGAAACGGGATAAAAGAAAGGCCCTGGGTGAGGACTGTTCTCTAT
>NW_025400278.1:0-1256 GCF_016433145.1 Gracilinanus agilis
GGGGGAGGTTTGGATTTTTGTTTTCCCTCCTCTGGTGTCTGGATTTTCTCTGTGTAGAAGTTGTCCAGTGTTCCAGAGTTTCTCTTGATAGTCTTTTTCTTCTGGACTTCCTTATTGCTGGCCATTTTTGGCCCTGCCCCTTTTCAGCTTTGTCTTTGCATTCAGGGTCTGCCTGGGCCTTACAAGCTCCGGGCTCCGGTCTCCTTGTCCTTGGGGTCAGGCCTCCTGGTAGTTCCCAGTCTGCCCCTCTGTCCGAGGTTCCTTCAGCAGTCTTTGGGGCTGCTTCCACTGCATCCGGTCCTCACTGGAGGTCCAAGCCTGGGCTGGAGATCGTTATCCAAGCCTAGGGCACTGCCTTTGCCTGTGCAGATGCTCTTAGGGCCCTGCCTTCACCCCAGCAGAAGGTAGTAAAAAGTCTGTGGGCTGGAGATCTTTATTCACACCTGAGGTGATGCCTTCAGTGCTTGGGAAAGGCCGTGTTTTAGGGGCCTTTGTCCTGTCCCTAGGTGGTGCCTTCACCCACATGGATGCTGGGGGAAAGTCTGTGCACACCCCCAGCACTTGGGGTCCCTCTTCTTGCTGCACACAGGTACAAGCCCCGGGGCTGCCAGTGATTATCTGGTTGCCCCAGTCCTCTTTTCCCACTTGTGAGTTGGCGTGTTGTGTGAGGTGTGAGGTGTGGGGGTTGGGGGAGGGGCTTCTTCCTCTCGTGTTTTAGTGAGAGCTTTATAGTGTGGAAATGCCCCGATTCTGCATACCTTCAATGCTGCGCCCTGTTGTGGGGTTCCTTCGTTCCTCTGGACTCGTTTTTATTTCCTCTTGAGGAGTTCTGTATGCTTCGGTCAGGAGAGATTGAGCAGCTGCTCCTTACACTGCTGCCATATTAACCGGAAGTCCCACTTTTTCTAATTTCTTAAGTTGTTAGCCCAATTCATTGATCTCTACCTTCTCTATTTTCTAGGTAAAGGCACTCAGCAATATAAATTTTCCCCTGAGTACTGCTTTGACTGTATCACATAGGTTTTGGTATGATGTCTCCTCGTTGTCATTCTCTTTAATGAAGTCTGTAATTGTTTCTACAATTTCTTTTTTGACCTACCTGTTTTGAAGAATTAGATTATTTAGTTTCCAATTAATTTTAAATTTGCCTTTCCATGAATTCTTGTTAATTATAATTTTTATCAAATTATGGTCCAAAAAATTGGCATGCATTATATCTGCTTTTTAGCATTTTTTGCAATATTTCTATGCCCTAG
>NW_025400279.1:0-1261 GCF_016433145.1 Gracilinanus agilis
TTGATCCAGCCATACCATTGTTGGGTTTGTACCCCAAAGAGATCATAAATAAACAGACTTGTATGAAAATATTTATGGCTGCACTTTTTGTGGTGGCAACAAATTGGAAAAGGAGGGTATGTCCTTCAATTGGGGAATGGCTGAACAAACTGTGGTATATGCGGGTGATGGAATACTATTTATTGTGCTAAAAGGAATAATAAACTGGAGAAGTTCCAGGCGAACTGGAGAGACCTCCGGGAACAGATGCAGAGCGAAAGGAGCAGAGCCAGAAGAACATTGTACACAGAGACTGATATACTATGGTAAAATTGAATGCAATGAACTTCTGTACTAGCAGCAATACAATGACACAGGACAGCTGTGAGGGATTTATGGTAAAGATGCTACCCACATTCAGAGGAAGAACTGCAGGAGAGGAAACATATAAGAAAAACAACTGCTTGAACTCGTGGGTCGGGGTGGACATGATTGAGGGTGTGGACTCGAAACTACCACACCAATGCAACTACCAACAATTTGGAAATTGGTCTTGATCAAGGACATATGACAAAACTAGTGGAAATGTGCATCGGCCATGGGTGGAGGGAGTGCGGGGGGGTGAAGGGGAAAGTAGGAGCATGAATCATGTAACCATGTTAAAAATGAATATTAATAAATGTTTAAAAAATAATTAGAAAAGAAAATCAACAAAATGAGAATTAAATTATTCTCTCTTTTCTCTTTTGTCAGTCTTCTTTACATGACCTAACTTAAGCAACCAACAGGCTTATTACTGCTTTGATTTTTCCTTTTCCCTGACTTACCAAAGATCATATATAGCAAATAGCAATGCTAGGATTCAAATCTAGATTATTAGTTTCTTCTTCTTCTTTCTTTTTTTTTTAAACCCTTACCTTCCGTCTTGGAGTCAATACTGTGTATTGGCTCCAAGGCAGAGGAGTGGTAAGGGCTAGGCAATGGGGGTTAAGTGACTTGCCCAGGGTCATACAGCTGGGAAGTGTCTGAGGTCAGATTTGAACCTAGGACCTCCTGTCTCTAGATCTGACTCTCAGTCCACTGAGCTATCCAGCTGCCCTGATTATCAGTTTCTTAACCAATCAATTAAAGAACATTTACTAAGTACCTACTATGTGCCAGTCACTAGAGACACAAAGATATAAACAACAGGGTCCCTGACTTTAAGGAGATTGTGTTCAGTGTTCTGTACCACGGTATACTATCTTCTGACTTGACCTAATTTTTCTTATTTTACCCATTA
>NW_025400280.1:0-1169 GCF_016433145.1 Gracilinanus agilis
ATAATAGACATGCTAACATAGGGAGGATATAAGTTTTGTGTAGCTCCTCCCTCACTCTCTTTTCCCCTTATCTCACCTGCAGAACCTGGCTTTATGCCAGGCAGGAGAATCTACACATGGGGGGTTACTTTCTGTTAGATAATTGGGTTTGAACTTCTATTTCTTTTAGTTTATTTTCTCTCTACTTCAAGTGATTATTAATAAACTTTATAAAATATAATATTTTGAATTATTGGATATTGATTTAAATCTAAAAGGACAAAAAATCAAGGAAAACTTTAAACACATAATTTCATTTTTATAATATTAAATACATTTCATTTCCATCCAAATTTCCAGTAATATGAATTCTGTTTGATTTTGCCAAAGCTTTCCTAAGAAGAGAGTATCTGAGATGTTACATTGTAACTTGATTACATCTATATGTTCCAGTTCCAAACATAGAGTTTATTATATTGTCATGAAATAGGCTTTAGAATTCAGTCCTTGATTTTTTTTTAATTCTATGTAGCTAAACATATTATTTCCTTGCTATGGCTACAACTCTGGTATTACTTAGACTGTCATTATCCATGCTAATCTGATTTGTTTATTGATTATCTTTTTACTTATTAATTTTTGTTTGTTTACTTAGCATTGATTCTCACTGTAATAACATCATATGAAATTATCCCATTTGATTTTGAGGGCATTTTAATACTATTATGAATATTTCATTATGGCAAAAAATACAATACTTAAAAAATGTAGTTACAAATGCCAAACACAATTGTATCTCAAACTACATGTACAATGGCACTCTTCTTTTTACATTAACAATATTTTATGGAATTTTATAAAGGGTCAAAACCCATTTCTTCAGGGTAGAACACAAATGATTAAAAAAATTTAATTGGAGAAATCCATCTAATCTTGATCTACTTTAGTGCAAATTAAACAATTAATTGACGACAAAACTTTGTCGTAAAAATTGATCACAGACTATATGTAAGGTCAATGTTAACAATTCTAATCTTTCTGTGTCATCTGTTGGCTTTCACATTCTTTTCCAAAACTTTGGCTTTTTGCTTATTTTAAATTTTAAAATAAACAGGATATTTATGACTTAAAAAAAATAAAATGTGTTGATATTATATAATACTAGTTACATAGTTTATGCATTTTTAGTT
>NW_025400281.1:0-1605 GCF_016433145.1 Gracilinanus agilis
AGAGAGAGAGAGAGAGAGAGAGAGAGAGAGAGAGAGCAATCTTTTTAAACAAAGGAAAATAAGATGAACATGTCTCACTTGGGTAAAAAGAGAGAGTAGTCCAGATAGCCCAGATTCTCTGGCAGATCAAGATCAATATTTGCCTACTCTTTCAGAAGCAATGAAGCTTCGGGAATGGGAATGAGCCCTGCTTAGAAGCTACTTGAAACAGATCTACAAGTCACTGAGAGGGCTGAGGGGAGACTTGCCCAGAATAAGCCACTTATCACAGGTAGCGAAGGCAGAGGAATTTGTGAACCTACTAACTCACACATGGCAGCAGAGCACTTGAGATGCCAAAGTAGCAGAATGGGAGACCAGCCTCACCTAAACAATTCAGCACAGATAGCAAAAACAGAGAAGGCAGGAATTGGCATACTTTCATTAGGCATCAAAGTGTCTAATATAACAAAGTGGAAAAGTGGAAAACTGGCCCAGTCTAAGCTACACTGCATGAGTGGCAAAGGCAAAACAGACAGGAAACTAATGTATTTCCACATGGCCTAAGGCAGTGAAGTGACAGAGTGCCTGAGGCTGCAGAGTCCAGAATAAGAAACCTTCCCGTCTCAGGATGCTTGGTAGGGACAGAGAAGTAGAACAACCTATCCATGAAACAGCAAGGGAACTGGTAACATGCAGACCTGAATCTAGCTGGACAAAACAGCCATAAGTCTCTTCAGAGGAGCCAGCAAGGTCACTTCCTCAACAGATACACCTTTGGAAACAAAGAGACCAAGCCTATCCCAAGTACCAGAGAAGAGTACTCTATAAGCTTAGAACATCATATTTTCTACCTCAGGAACACAGATGAACCTCAAGAGTTAAATAAGCTAATAGGAAAAAATTAACTAGAAAAATGAGTGAAAGACAAAGAAAAAACCTGACCTTGGATAGTTACTTTACTGACAGGAAAGATTAAACTATGAAGTCAGAAGAGAGCAACAGTGCCAAAAAGAAAATGTGTGAAACCCCAAATGAAATGTAAAAGGATGTCAGACCCAAAAAGAACCACGGGAAGAACTTGAAAATAAGTTACAAAATCAAATAAACTAATTAACAGAAAAACTCATAAGCTGGGAATACATTGAAGAATCCATTCCCTTCAAATTGGAATAGGCCAAAAGGAAATGGAGGCACAAAATACATTGAAGGAAACAACTTCCTAAAGAATAGAATGGACTAACTGGAAAGAGAAGGAAAAAAAAAACTTGAGGAAAACAACTCTCTAAAGAGTAAAATTGGTTAAATGGAGAAGGAAATACAAAAAGCAAGAAATAAAATTACACCATAAAAATTAGAATTAGAGAAATAAAAACTAATGAAACTTTATGTCATCAGGAAGCAATCAGACAAAATCAAGAGAATAAAAATATAATAGAAGAAAATGTAAAATACCTCACTGGAAAAAAAAAACAACAAAAGACCTGGAAAACAAAACCAGAAGAGGTAATCTAAGAATCATCAGAATACCTGAAAGCCATGATTTTTTGAAAAAAGAACCTGGACAACATATTAAAAGAAATTATCAGGAAAAATTTTCTTGATAATCTCAAACAAGAAGGAAAA
>NW_025400282.1:0-2217 GCF_016433145.1 Gracilinanus agilis
CTATAGATTTGACTGAGTTCTCTATACTTTTGAGAAATTAAGAATTTAACAAAATATTAAATTAAATTAAATTTTAAAATTTAAAATAAAAAATAAAATATTAGATTAAGATAATAAAATAAAATAAGAAATAAGAAATTAATAAAAAATAAATCTTTTTTCATATATACTTGTTATAAAGATATTTTCCCAATGTTTGTCTGTTAATTTTGATCTCATTGCTTTTGTTTGTGCAAAACTCTTTTAATTTAATATAGTTAACATTATTTATTTTATGCCTCATAATGTTCTCTGTCTTGGTTTGCCTGAAAATCTTTTTTCCAAAGGCCTGGTAGAGTACTCCCATATAAGTCTACCTTTTCCCACTGGACTACTTAAAAATTCAATGCAACAATAAAAACAAAAACTTTTCCTTTTCACTCACCTTAAGAAAAACCTGAGAAATGTACGTAGCTATTTTTTGAAACAGAAGGTAACTTTTTAAAAAGAATTTTTTCTAAAAGGAACATAAAAAACAAAATACCCCTAAAAGTAACAATAACAAGAAACTCAAAAGAAAATCATATATTTCCATTGGAAAAAGATAGGAATGAGATTTTGGCTCTGCACACTGTCAAAATGCAATTTTGATATCTATGCATATAAATAAAGCTGAAGTTTTATGTTATTATGGTTCTTTGCCATTTAATGATGCAAGAAAATGGTAAAATTTGTTGCTTTTTAATTTGAAAAATAAGATTTTTGAAAATAAAAGCAAATAAATTACTTTCAGAATTTGTTCAGGCAAATGTTAATTGAATTTATTATTTCCCACACAAACTTCTCTATTAAGCATTATGGTAGTTATTCCACTAAGTTAAAAAAATCCATTTCATTTTTTTTTAAATTATAGTAATTGCAACACAGAAATTAGGTCTTTAGATACTTAAAAAACAACAAAAGCAACAATACAGTTCATAATAAGTCAATATTCAAAGTGCAGTCAAAATCTTCTTAAGATTCATTTGTCTCATTTGTGGCATTAGAAAAGTAAGTATTTTGTTGATTTATTTACATATTTCTGAAGTATTTTCCCTCCACATATTTTGCCCCTCAAAACAGATGCTTAGGAAAACATTTCTCATCCTTACTACATTTAATTTAACAATAAAGAACTTGAAAACAATGTAAATTAACGGCATGCTTCTCAGCAGCCATAATCTTTTCTAAGTTATAGAGAGTACCTGAAACATCAATATGAATTTCTGATTGGTCTAAAAAAAAAAACATTTGAACTTGTCCCTTAAACAATTCCTTTTTTAGAAGCTCCTCATTTAACCTGAAATATAATTTGCCTGAAATGATCTCTATTCCACAAGTGAATAATTGTGAAGTTCTTCTCTAGGAATTGGGTTGACACATGTCATAAGTAATAACTCATGCAACATCTCTTTCATCTCCTTGAAAATCACATAGGGGCAGTGAGGTTGCTCAGTGGATAGAGAGCTAGGCCTGGAGACAGAAAGTCTTGTGTTCAAATCTGGCCTCAGATACTTCCTGGCTGTGTGACCCTGGGCAAGTGGCAACACCAATTTCCTAGCCCTTACTGCTCTTCTGCCTTGGAACCAATCCTTATATCAATTCTAAGACAGAAGGGAAGGTTTATAACAAATAAAGAGAATGACATTACATGAATTAGTCAAGTTTGCTATTTATTATTTAATGAATGCTATTATTTAAATCTTTATCAGTAACTCTGATGTCATTTAAAAGCTTGCTTTACAATGTATTATTTTATGTGATAGTAAGATATTAAATGTTATCAAAACCTTTAAGTTATAATAATATTTTTAATATATAGAAACATTCACAGATCAAATAAACAATGCAACTTTTCCCTCAGGTCATTAAGAGATAATTTTCATAGACAATTATTCATAGTACCTTCTTTTATTATAATGGAATTTCAACTGTTAAGCTGCTATAAGCATAGTGCTAATATCAGCTATCATCCTTCCCAGTCACTCAAGTAACTCACATGAAGAAATTTTTTTAAATCTGTCTCTTCCCTTTGGGAGCTCACAGTCAAGGAGAGATCATATACAAACCAGTATGTACAAACAAGATTTAAATTGTTTTTTAAAAAAAGGATAAATCAGGACAGTCTCAGTAGGAAGGCACTAAGATTAATAACGACTGAGTAAGATTTCTTATAGAAGGTAGATCCTTAGCTGAGAT
>NW_025400283.1:0-3621 GCF_016433145.1 Gracilinanus agilis
CTTCCTTATGACTCTTGTTCCTTTGTGCATATTTTTTAAATTTAATTCTCAACTTGCTTGTTGTTTCTCCCAAATGGAATATAAGCTCCTTGAGGTCAGGGACTATTTGGCTTTTGTCTTTATATCTCAAACACCTAGCAAAGGGTCTGGTACGAATACAAATTGATCAATGATTTCCTATATTTAGAAATTCTCTCTAATGATGGACATTGTAACTTATCTGGTCCAGTCTGCCCTGCATTAGTCTTATTCATATTGTCCTGTAAGTTGTCTGTAGGGAGCCTATCAGATGCCCTCTAGGCCTTCCTTGTTCTTACCTGGCATTGTGAGGGCACCAGTGGAAAATTCTAGCTGTCTACCTGTCATCACTCACCTTGTTGCTAGCCCATCTTCTTTTCCTCTCAGAGAATTCCTTGATGCCATTTTTTAATGCTTGTTCTTCTCTGAAGTTCCTCATTCATTATATGCTATGCATACCCACAATACCTTTTTTGTAACATTCATTTTTAGACAAATGGTGCAAAGTATCTAGTTAATATCTTGTTGAAACAGATTGCCGAATGACTGCTAAAAAAATCTTAATGTAATTTTAGGTTAATAGAAGAAGGCATTTAAATTACCAGAGGGCACCTTAAAAATGGCAAACGAAAAATATTAAGAATACAAAGAAACGTGTAAAGACCCTTATGAATGTAATCTTATTATATTTTACATTGAGCAGACCATGCATAAATGGAATATGGCGGTTCTTTTTTGCAACACTTTTTATAGGGATCTTTATGAACTAGATTTTATCCAGAAGCAGGAGGTGGAGCCATAGCAAAGAGAATACTGGACCTGGAGTCAAGAAGACCTGAATTCAATTCCAGTGTCAGACACTTATTAGCTATGTGACCCTGAGCAAACCAATTAACCTTTGTCTGTCTCAGTTTCCTAAACTGTAAACTGGGAAAATAAAAGTTCCTATCTACTATGTATGGAGGATAAAAATGAGATATTATTTGTAAAGCATTATATAAATGCTAGTTATTATTATTATTGAGAGGAAATATTGAAGAGGAATCTGGAAAATGTCATGAGGAATATTTGAAGGATTTAGAGGTATTTAGCCTGGGGGGAATGTTGACTGGAGAGGAGGAAGGCTGGAGGACATGATAAATATTTTGAAGGGTTATCATATAGAAGAGAGAATAGATGATTCTATCTTAACACAAAGGATGGAACTAGGAGTCATGGATAGAAATTATAAGAAAATGAGTTTTAGTCCAATATGAGATAAACTTTATTTTTATTTCTTTCTTTTCCCCCCTCCACTTGTAACCATTATTCTCTGTCTTAGAATCGATTCTAAATCTCAATTCTAAAAGAAGAGTGGTAATTTGCAATTGGGGTTAAGTGACTTGCCCAGGTTACGCAGCTAGGAAATCTCTGAGGCCAGGTTCGAACTTAAGTCCTCACAAATAATTCTATCCACCTCCAGAGAACTAATTGTAGGAGTCAGAATGCAGACCAAAGCTTATGATTTTTCATTTTAGTTTACTGACATTTTTATTTTGGGGTTTTGGCTCTATATGAGTATTCTCTCAAAAAATGAACAATATGAAAATTTCTTGCATGGTAATGCAGATATAATCCAGGTCAAATTGCTTACCAGCTCTGGAAAGGGAAAGGAGAGAATTTGGATAATATAACTTCAGGAAACTTTTGTGGAAAGTTGTTTACATATCTTGGGCAAAATAAAATATCTTTAGAAGATAAAATAAAATAAAATTGATGATGAAAAAATATAAATAAATGAACCAAGATCCTCCCAACTCTAGGCCTGCCTGCCACAGTGCTACCTCAGCTGTTCCTATCTAGACTTTCTAATCGTTATAGTTGTTTAGAAATGGAATGATTCTCTTGCCACTGATCAAGCAAAGGTGAACTGGTAAATGTTTGACAACTGGTCATCCAAATATGTTATAATTTTAAGTTTAATCTCTTTCGTGCACACATTCTCTATTGCTTTCTTAAGTCTAGAAAATAAAAAATAACAATAAATCAAGCAGTGATTTGTAGTATTTACTGGTTTTTGATACATAAATGCTCACATTGAAAACTTGACTATTGGCTTTCCTGAGCCTGTATGAGCTGGATCTATCACACATCTAATTGGAAAGGACTTTAGAGGATTCTAGTTGAGCCCCGGATTTTATGAATGAAGAAGCTGAGACCCACTGAATAGAAGGCTCTTGCCCAAATTCATGCACACAGAGCCAGGATTTGACCTACAAATCTCCCATTTTTTCAACAGTCATCCATACAACCATGAGATGAGAGATGAAGGGTTCAAATGAAGAGGACTTTTTCCTTGGTCAAATGACTAGATGATATGGCTTCTAAGATCCCTTCTAACTTTAAGGTATCTAAAAATCTACAGATAAAATATATCTATTAAATATATCTATTAAGTATATAAATATTAATATATATCTATTAAAGGCAGAAAAAAGTTGATCTTGACTAAGAGGAAGAGGTATATTCTCATCTATCTCTTCATCTGGCCACTTTGATATCTGATGTATTTTTAAAAAGGAATACTATTGGGGCAGCTAGGTAGCTTAGTGGATTGAGAGACAGGCCAAGAGATAGGAGATCTGGGTTCGAATCTGGCCTTAGTTTCTTCTTAGCTGTGTGACCCTGGGCAAGTTACTTAAACCCCATTGCCTATCCCTTGCCATAATTCTGCCTTGGTACCAACACCCAGTTTTTTAAAAAAAGAGGAATATTAGATAAGGGCTCAAAATGCAAATACATTGATAGAGTTCAGGATTATCTGAATGGAACTTGTGTGTGCTTTATAGATTTTTGGATTTGTATACCTTGGGTACTTTTTTCTAATAAAAAGCTATTATAATAAATAATATATTAAAAAAATGAGATAATACATGCGAAGTGCTCTACAAGTGATTAAGACTTGACCTATATTGAAATAAGCAAACCCAAGAAAGCAATTTACATAGTGAATATGATCATGTAAGGTGAACAATATTGAGATATTTCAGAACTCTGACCACTTTTGATTCCAGAGGAATAATGGTGTGGTATGTCTCTGCAGAAAGAGTGGTGGACAATAATTATGAAGCAAGTCATACGTTGACATAAATGGCCAGGATGTTGACTTGTTTAGCCTGGTAGTACTTTTTATTACAAGAGGTGGGGAAGGATGGAGAAGAGGAGTTGGAAAGAAGTGACGTAAAATTTTCTGTCATTTGTGACATCTTTTGTATACTTTGCTTTCTCTCCTTTCACACTGCTCCCCACCTGGTGCAGCCTCTCATCTTCTTACACCTAAACTACAATAGCTTCCTAAAGCGTATCCCTGCCTTGGGTTCTTCCTACTCTAATCCATCCTCTTCATTTCTCAGATTGATCTTCCCAAAGTACAGGTCTGACATTAAACCCCACTCCTATTTAATATTCTCCGGTGGCTTTCTTTCTCCTCCAGGATCAAATCTAAAACTCTGATTTTGAAGTCCTTCACAACCTCCCTCTTTTTCCATTTCCAGGTTGCTCAGACCTTACTCCCTTGACTGAACTCTTTGATTCAGTGACACAGCCTTTTTGCTATTCTTTGCA
>NW_025400284.1:0-2583 GCF_016433145.1 Gracilinanus agilis
GCGTCTGTCTTTCCCTTCTTCCGTTTCTCAGAATTTTTTTTGTCTCTGTCTCTCAGTCTGTCTCTGTGTCTCTTTTTCTTCTCCATCTTTCTTTCTTTTCCACACCAGAGGCCCCCCGGGATGGGGAGAGAAGGAGGTTGACCGGTCGACCCTGATGCCTGGGTCCCCACCCTCCTGATCCCCCCCCAAGGCAGGGGCAGTAGCGGGGCCTAATGGCCCCCCAAACCTCCGAGTCTTCCACCTCTGCCTCCTCTGCACCTCCATCCCTGTCCCCTGCAAGCCCCCAGACTCCAGCCCCCTTCAGGGGCCTGCTATCTGGGGGACAGCTTGGGCAGCTGGGGGGCCCAGAGGAGGCAAAATAATGTACAATGAACCAGATGGCCCCCCAGTGGGCGGGGGCCAGGGCTTTTAGTCTGCATCTTGGGGGGGAGGGGGGAAGCAGGGGCCGGGGATCAGTTAACCCGTCATTATGCAGCGGGTTTTTAATGAGGCTTGGGGGGAGGGGGCCCAAGTGGGCCAGGGGCCAGGGTGGGAGGGTGGCTGTGTTACTTACTATGTATCATATGTAAATACCAACAGAAACTTCAATAAACTCTATTTCAAACACTGGATGTCTTTGTTGGGGGGCAAGAAATCAGGGTCCCTAAATTTGGGAAGGGTGTGGGGTTAAAGGTCTCTTGGCCCTCAGTTTCTCCCTCTGTAAATCATAGGGATTGGGCTGACACCTAAAGTGCTCTGGATGAATGGAAACATCTGTGGCTGGGTCTGGGGTCTGGCTTCTATCTTCTTCTTGATGTAGGACCTTGGGCAAGTCCAGTCCCCTCTCTGAGACTGTTCCCAAAGGAGCAGGATGATTAACTTGGACCTGACTGCTTTTACTGTACCTACTGACCCCGAGATCCTTTTCTTCAGTGATCTGGGTTCAAGTCTCATCTCTGCCTCTCACTGTGCACCCTCTTTGAGCTTTAGAGGATGGTCCAGTGCAGTGATATGCTGAGCTGGATGATTCCCATTTAAAGCGATTTCCCTTCTCCCTTGTCTCTCTTCTTAAGGGCAGGGACCGCCTTCTGGTACTCCCTGAGCCTAGGACAGTGCCAGCTACATAGTAGGTGTTTAAGAAATGTTTAGGACAGCTAGGTGGTGTAGTAGGTAGAGCACTTGATCTGGAGTCAGGAAGATCTGAGTTCAAATCCAGCCCCAGATACATCGTAGCCATGTGACCCTGGGCAAGTCACTCAACCCTGTTTGCCTCCGATCCTTCATTTGGAAAATGGAGACACCCTGGAGAAGGAAATGACAAACCCCTCCAATATCTTTGCCAAGAAAAACCCACGTGCTTCTCAGACGCGGTGGAATAACGAAGAAACGTTTATTTATTGATTGGGCCTCAGTTTCCCCATCTGAAAAAGAAAGGGTTTGGATTTCATCCTTTCTAAGGTCCTTTTTAAAATGTGATCATTCTACGGCTTTTAGGCTCCATTCCAGTTCGGATGCTCTGAAGGAGGTCTCATCCTTTCCACGCTGTTGCCTTGGTTTCCCCTTTGGAGAATGAGAGGGCTGGCCTCAGGGACCTCGGCCCTGTGATGGCACCGCCTCAGAACCCCCATCCTCCCCCTCCCCACCCCCAATGCTCCCCCCCCTCTCAATAAATCTCCTTCTGGGAGGGCAGCAGGGGTCTGGCTGCATGGTTTTGCAACTGGAGGGGCTGGAGGGAGGCGCTTGGGCTTCCCGGGGCTGGGAACTTGGGGGACCTCTGTCTGGCCCCCCAGGCTCCAGAGAGGTACAGGACCCCAGCGACAAACTAAGCTAAGCTTGGTCACTTTAAGAGCGGCACAACTCCCCTCCTCCACGCCTCCCCTCCTGTGCTTTTCTTTCCTCTTTCCTGCTCTGAGTCTGGGGGTCCTGCAGTGGCTGAGGAAGGATCCCCCCATTCCTTCTCTTCTCCTGGATTTCAAGAGCATGAGGAGAGGGTTTGGAGCCCAGGCTGGGGGAGGGTAGAGGGGAATGAAAAGGGGGGGTCCTCCTTTTAAAGGGCCCCCACTCTGCTTCCGGTTGAGGCCTGAATCCCGTTGCCATGGGGACAGGAGGAGGTGGAGGAAGGGAGGGAGGGATGCTGCTACAGGGGAAGATGGAGATGGGGGAGGGGGGGCTGTGCCCCCTTCTCCCCCCTCCAGTGACCTTGGCCACCTCCTCATGGGGAGCCCCAGGAAGCCGGCCACCCCACCTGCTTTAGGCAGCTGCAGCTCCAGCCCCCCTTCCTGTCTCTGTTTCTCCCCCTCCCTCTCCCTGTCTCTCATGTCTCTCGTTTCCTGTCTCCTCATTTCTCCCTTCCTCAATCTCTCCCCATCTGCCTGTTCCCTTCCTACCTCTGTCACTCTCTCATCTCTGCTCTGGCTTTCTCTCCCCTCTTCATCTCTTCCTTCTGTCCCTCCCTCCCCCGTTTCTTTCTTTCTCTCCTCTTTCTTTTTTTCTTCTTTTTTCTCACACATACACTCTCTCATTTCTCCTGGTTTCAATTTCTCTGACTCTCTTCATCTCTCCCATCTCTTTACCTCTCTGTTTCATTCATCCACACCCCCCCCC
>NW_025400285.1:0-1038 GCF_016433145.1 Gracilinanus agilis
CTGTGATACCCAGGGCATGTCTCTTAATCTCTCTCTGCCTCACTATCCTTATACAGAAAAAGAGGAGGTTCAACCTAATGGCCTCTAAGTTTCCTTTCAGTCCTAACTCTACGATCCAATGAATGCAAGAAAAATTTCAAAACCTCAGTTAACTAAAACAAAATACCAAAGTCTCTTCCAATTATTTACTAAAATAATTAACACTGTCTTTGTAGTCTTTCTTAAACCTTTACACAAATTCATGCTTTCATATTATACCTTAATGGTGAGAAACTTAGAAAGTTACCACTGACATTTTCTCTTCGAAGGGTGGATTGTTTGGTGGTTCAGCACCATATTTAATCAGTAATCTCAATCTTCTATGAATGAAGCTCCTTTTTTTTAGATGCTACTGACACTAAAAAGTCTTTTCTTATAGACTTTGTTTTCCATTTGACCACATTTTAGCATATACATTTACGACACAGTTTTCAGAAGACAAAAATGAGCTTAGTTTTTATTAAAGTTCAATAAGTCAATGATATTTTTTTCTTAAAATGCAGCAGTCACCCCAGGACCTATACATTAGGACAGTATAAGGCAGGATGCAGAACAAAGCAAAGACATGAAAAGTAAAACTGATGCTTATCCAAACAAGAGGGTCTTAGAAAGTAGGGAAAACTATCATGCTTTTAGAAATGAAGAAATAGATGATTTTGAAGAGACATGGAAAAACTTATAAGAAACAAAAAGTTTAAAGAAAAATTCATACTGTAGCATATCAATATTGTTAAAATGAATGCTTTTGAAAATAGGTTAACTATAAAAAATTTTTTCTGGATTTGTTGTTTCCCTTCTGATTTTGGCTACATTGTATAAAAAATCAAGCCATTCCCTAAATGATAAATGGGCAAGAGACAAGAATAGGCAATTTTCAGATAAAGAAATCAAAAGTATCAATAAGCACATGAGAAAGTGTTCTAAATCTCTAATAATTAGAGAAATGCAAATCAAAACAACTTTGAGGTATCACCTCACACCTAGCAGATTGGCTAAAAT
>NW_025400286.1:0-1455 GCF_016433145.1 Gracilinanus agilis
CTCAGACACTTCCCGGCTGTGTGACCCTGGGCAAGTCACTTGACCCCCATTGCCCACCCTTACTACTCTTCCACCTAGGAGCCAATACACAGAAGTTAAGGGCTTAAAAAAAATAAAAAAGACCTGATTTCAATTCTTCCTCTGTCCCCTGTTAGCTGTTTGACTACAGATATGTCCCAACTTCTAAGCACTCCATGGAACCTTCAAAGATTGTAAGTGACAGATCACATATTGATTTTCTGTGGTAGAAAGAGTATGTATCTTAGTATCATTGGGACCGAGTTTCATTGCAACAAACAAGAGAGAGTCAAATGTATACACACTGGATAAACACTTAAAAGTGAAAAGTACTTGGGTTCTAGCTTTGGTTCTGCCTCTTGCTACTTATACAACATTTAGCAAATCAATTGAACTTAATCACTTTCCTAATCTAATATATAAAGTGACAAGGTTGTATTATATGATCTTGTAGTTTACTTCCAACTTTAAATCTATGATCCCATAAAAGACCAGTTTTATTGAACTCTGATATCCCTTACAGCTCTAAAATGATAATGCCATGAAAAAACATATAATTTAATGAAAAAACAAAAAGATGTCAACAAGAAGTTTACATTCTTCTAAAATATACAACGTGTAAAAACACAAGTAAATGAGAAAGTATAAGATAATTGGAGGACAGAGATGAGGGGTAGTGGGGGGGAAGAGAGACAGACAGAGACAGAGACAGAGAGAGAAAGAAAGAGAGACAGAGACAGAAACAGAGAGACAGAGAAAGAGAGAGAGAATGAGACAGAGACAGAGACAGAGACAGAGAAAGAGAAAGAGAGAGAGAATGAGACAGAGAGAGAGAAGGAGAGAGAGATTGAGAGATTAATTAACAATCAGGAAAATTAGGCAAAGTTTCACTGAGCTGAGCCATGAAACAAAGGATTATAAGAGTCAGTCAAGTCAATAATTATTTAGTATTTTTTAAACCTTTCCCTTCCATTTTAGAATCAAGTTTATGTATTCATTCCAAGACATAAGAGCGGTAAGGGCTAGACAATGGGAGTTTAGTGTCTTGCCCAGGGTCACATAGCTAGAAAGTGTCCGAGGCCAGATTTGAACCCAGGATTTTCCCATCTCTAAGCTTGGCTCTCAATCTACAGTCACTTTCCTGCCCTCAACAATCATTTAGGATTAAGCATCTACTATATGCCAGATCCTATGCTAAACACTAAAGATACAGAGAAAGAAGACTGTCCCTTCCATTAAGGAGCTCAATCTGAAAAGATGACATTCAAATATTTATTTGCAAACATATGCAAAAGGTAGACTTAAATGGCAAGTAGAATTGTTGTCATTTTATTCTAGAGACAACAGAGAACACTTATTGATTCATAAGGAAAGGAACAACTTAATCACGTCTTGGCTAATTGATTATTTAGACTTTGGAGATTATGTGTTCTTACC
>NW_025400287.1:0-1173 GCF_016433145.1 Gracilinanus agilis
ATATATATATATATATATATGGGTGGGTATACATACATACATAAAACATATGTCTCCATATATTTCATGATCTCTATCAGTGGATAATGATCTGGAAGGGGAAAAAAAGTAGTCTCATGTGAAGTGCTTCAAATCAGAGATGTATAAAAGGACATGATCTGCCATCAATAATTCACGAAGTGTATTCCTTCCACATCAAATGATAGCTATACTTTGTACTTAAAAAGGTCACAGTATTTTCGTTATTTTGAGAGCTTTTCACTTTTGAATGCCGTAAGATTCTTTTTAATATAGAAAGTTATGTAAGTTTTAATTTTATTCCTTTGTCTACAATTTGCTACATAATGATATTTTGATATTTAAGGAGCTGTGTACCTCTCACCCTAAAATTTTGGGTTTCTTTTGCAAAATTTGGAGCAAAAACAGAGACCACATTCATCATACTCTTCATGCAATTCTAACCGGCTTATGAATACATAACATTATAACCAGTGTAAGATACAAGGAGTTATACACATTTTCTCACAAACCATCAGAGAAAACATCAAATGACCTTCTGGATAGAAGTAGATTCATTAAAAGGCTCACTCCAGAAATGTGGAACACATACAACTTTCCTCCATGGTAAGGAGTGATCTTAGATAAATATGTCTTGGAGGGAAGTTTCTTTGCCAAATTTTCCAGAAGGCCTGGAAATAATGTAGAATCAGAGAAACTTTGAAATCTTAACTTTAAGCTTAATTTGAAATTCTAAAATCTATTGCCTTGGCCATAAAGTGACTTGTCCAGGGTCAAACATAGAATTCAAAGCTGAGATTTGAATTAAAGTTGTTCTGTTTGAGACTGACTATATCATTAAGTCATTCTGACCATCATGTCTACGTATTTGTCACAAACGCAGACACATATATGGTTAACCCCACCAAAATATGATTAAACATACAAAACCAGGATGGAATGAATTGTGGAGATCAAGAAGCTCAAGTCAGAAAAAAATCACAGAAGGTTTCATAGAGGAAATGACCCATGAGCTTTCTTGCCTTCAGTAAGTCTCTATAATCTACATGACAAATATACATTCTTATTTCAAGAATTTAAGAAAAGCAAAAAGAACAAAAAAAAAGGATGAATAAATGAGAATGATGGAACTAGTAGAATTTCTAGCACATTCAA
>NW_025400288.1:0-2746 GCF_016433145.1 Gracilinanus agilis
TCTATATATAAATATAAAAATATATTTATAATTTTCCTAATATTGAACTAACTTTGAATTTCTGATATATAGCCATAGATTTATCAATAGTATTTTATTTTTTAAAATGTTATCAAGAAAACAGGCCCATAAAGTTTTATTTTTATGTTTTTTTCTTCCTCCCTGATTTAGGTATCAAAATTATATTTGTGTAATAGAAGGAATTGCTAATATTCCTTTTTTTAAAACTTATTTTCCCAAACAACATATATGCTATTTGAAAGTAATTGTTCTTTCAATTTTTGGTAAAATTCACTTGTAAATATATTTGTTAATTTGTTTTATTCCTTAGTGAGATAATTTATAGCTTATTCTAATAACTTTTCTAAGTATCTAATATCTTCTTTTGGTATACTGGGCTATTTATATTTTTGTAAATATTAATCCAGTTCATTTAAATTATTAGTTTTATTGGAATACAGTTCAAAATAGTTTCTAACAATTGCTTTAATTTCATTCTATGATGCATTCACCCTTTTTATCTTTTGAGCCTGGTAATTTAATTTTCTTCTTTATTTAAAAAAATCAAGTCAACTGATAGTCAAAATGGTGGAGTACAGGCACCAACCCAGCTGAATTCTCTCAATATTCTTCTCTGATCAATTTTAAAAATAATAAATCAGATTTTGGAGTGACTAAACCAACAAAAGATGAGAGTAAAGCATTTTCCCATCCTAATATAAAATGAGAGGTTAGCAGGAGAGGCCTATGACACCAGGAAATGGGCCAGCCTAAAGCACATTTCATGGCAGCACCAGTGGTGGAATTTTAAGGTGCAGCAGTACAACAGCAGAAAAAACAGCAGTTTCTGGATCTCAAAGCCCAGAGATTATAATAGATTCAGAGAACTGGACAGAAAGAAATTTTCTTTCTTGGCAATGGGTGAGACTGCTGCTTGCTGGCACTTTATTGCTTATACATAGTTCTTAGCCACAGTTTCATGGCAGAGAATAGTGTTTGTGGTCATTCACAAGGGGGTCCTGATTGCAGGGCCAGAACAAAGAAGAGAGCTAGCATGAGTGGCTAAAGGAGAGTAGGGGATCTATTCCCAAACCCAGTGCTGAGAGGACCACTAGGAGTTATAACTAGAGGGGAACATAGATTCTTCCTGGGTAAGAATGGAATATCGATCAGGAGAGCAGTGATCATACCTTTCCCTACATCACACCAAATTAGAAACACTTAAAAATTCTAGACCCATAGAACTAACTCTAAACATCTCTGCATGAAAATGCCTAAAGCTTGCTACAGTACCTCACCATCTCTATGTGAACAGAAACATAAAGTTAAACATCCAAAAATCAGTTCAGAAAATGAGTAATCAAGAAAAAAAGCATTAGAAACCTACAATGATGGTGAGGAAGACTAAGGCATGAACTCAGAAGGAGACAACAATGAGACTACAAGCTAAGAATCCAAGAAAAATGGTAACTGAACACAAGACCAAGAAGAATTCCTTGAAGAATGAAAGAAAGAGATGAGTGGCAAAGAAAAAATTGGTTAAAGAAAAGGAATAAGAAGAATGCAAGGAAATAATGAAACTTTGTAAAAGAGGCACAAAGAAACTAAAGAAAATAGGATCTTGTTCTAATGGTAAAATAGGGAGAAAAATTCACTGACAAAAATCTTTTGAAAGCAGAATAGGTCAAATGGAAAAGGCAGTTCAATAATTCACTGAAGATGAGAACTTTTTAAGAATCAGAATAAGCTAAAAGGAAAAAGAGTATAAAAGCTAAGTGAAGAAAACACTTCCTTAAGAATTAGAATTTGGTAAGTGGAAGCTTCTGAGTCTATGAGATATCAAGAAAAGTAAAGCAAAGTTAAAAAAATGAAATTGTAAAAGAAAAAATCAAATGTTTCACTGAAAAACAACAGATCTCTGAAATAGATTAAGGAGAAAAATTTAAGAAGTTTTAGACTGCCTAACAGGAACCATAAAAGCTTATATTTCAAGAAATTATAGAGGAAAACTTCCTGATTATTTTACATTTAGAGGGTAAAATAGAAATTAAAAGAATCCACAAATCATCTCCTGGAAGAGTTCCTCAAATGACAATTCCAAGTATTATTATAGTGAAATTTCAAACTCTACCCATTCAAGGAGAAAATATTTCAAATACCCAGAAAGAAAAATATTCAGGCATCATGGAACAACAATCAGGAACAGGATAAAAAAAATCGGTCAGCTTTCAGATAAAAGAAATGGGCGACTTGGAATATGGTATTCTGTGAGGCAAAGAAGGTAGGAGCATAACCAAGAATTACCTATCCAGCAAAATTGAGTATTATCATTCAGGGGAAAATGTATACAGAGGAAATAGAGAACTTTTAGATATTTTTGATGAAAAGACTAGAGTTGAATAGAAAAATTTACTTTCAAATACTAGTTTGAAGTTAAGCCTAAAAAGTTAAATATGACAGAGAAATTGTAAGGAACTCAATAGATTGAAACTATTTACATTCCTGATATGAGGAGAAGGTACATAATAACTGTATCATTACTTCAACAGTTAAGAGACCTCACAGACAAAATACATGGCCATGACTTGATTTTATTGGGATGATAAAAAAATGAAGTAAGAAAGAAGGTTCCTCTGGGAAAAGGAATTGGTCAAATGGGGAACATTAACTAATATAAAAGAGGGTCTCAAGGAAGAGGTTTTACAATGGAGAAGAAAATGGGAAGTGGGATGATGGGTATTGCTTG
>NW_025400289.1:0-1203 GCF_016433145.1 Gracilinanus agilis
ATTGGCTAAAATGAAAGAAGGGGAGAGTAATGAATGCTGGAGGGGAAAATTGGGACATTAATGCATTGCTGGTGGAGTTGTGAACTGATCCAACCATTCTGGCTGGCAATTTGGAACCATGCTCAAAGGGCTATAAAAGAATGCCTGCCCTTTGATCCAGCCATACCATTGTTGGGTTAGTACCCCAAAGAGATCATAGATAAACAGACTAGTACGAAAATATTTATAGCTGCGCTTTTTGTGGTGGTAAAGAACTGGAAAAGGAGGGTATGTCCTTCAGATGGGGAATGGCTGAACAAATTGTTGTATATGCTGATGATGGAATACTATTGTGCTCAAAGGAATAATAAACTGGAGGAGTTCCAGGTGAACTGGAATGACCTCCAGGAACTGATGCAGAGTGAAAGGAGCAGAGCTAGAAGAACATTGTACATAGAGACTGATATACTATGGTAAATCGAATGCAATGGACTTCTGTACCAGCAGAAAGCAATGAAACAGGACAGCTCTGAGGCATTTATGGTAAAGAACGCTACCCACATTCAGAGGAAGGAGTACAGGAGAGGAAACATATAAGAAAAACAAATGCTTGAATGCATGGGCTGAGGAGGACATGACTGGGGATGTGGACTAGAAATTACCACACCAATGCAACTAACAACAATTTGGAAATAGGTCTTGAACAAGGACACATGATAAAACCAGTGGAAATGTGCATTGGCCATGAGTGGGGGGAGTGTGGGGGAGTGGGGGAGGGAGGGGAAAGTTGGAGCATGAATCATGTAACCATGTTAAAAATGAATATTAATAAATGATTAAAATTTTTTTTTAAAAATTCCTTTTCAATGAGAATGATGTCCACCTTCTTCTACTATAGGGCAAGCCACCTGGAGTTTGCTTTGTCATCCCCAAATGCCAAGCCCTTCAGTTCTCAACCAAAACCCATATGTCCTACAGATTAAAGGAGAGGAGAGGCTACAGATTACCTCTTTGCCCCAGGACACATCTAGATTGGAGAGGTGTTTAGGTGAGAGATTGTGTCGAGGGGAAGAGGCTAAACCAAGACTCTCTGGAGTTGTTGGCATCTGAGTAGGTCCTAGATAGAGATATGAGGCAGAGGGCACTGGTAGTAGGGAATGACCAAAAATTTAGCTTCCAAAAGTGCCTATGACCCAAGATAGGAAGGGTGAGTTGGAGCTTCAT
>NW_025400290.1:0-2119 GCF_016433145.1 Gracilinanus agilis
AGCAGGCCTTTCAGATACTTCTGGCCATGTGTTGTCTGCTCAGATAGCAGGGTCTACCTTTGGCACTCAGACACACATGCACACCACAGTTTCCCTCCTCTGAACATTTGTGCAGGCGATATTTGGGTTTTATAAAGAGCTTTTATAGATGTTCTCATTTGATATAACAACACTATGAAGGAGAGATTATTATTTCCATTTTATATATGAGGAAACTGAGACACAGATAGGTACCTACTAGTAAGCCACACAGTCAGGAACGTCCTCAGATAGGATTTGAATTCAGTTGTTCTCACTCTACGTGAAACACTAGTCACTATGACATGCCAGGCATTGGATACATTGGGATTGCTAATTCCCCTTCCAAAAACTACTACCATGGCCTTCTGTCCCAGCAACATGCTCATTTTTTCTTCATATTCTCCCCTCACTTCAAAATTTGGCTAGCTGACCTCAGATTTGTCACCTTCCTGGCCAGTGCCACTTGGCTTTACTGAATACAAGTGGGAGTCTCATTCTTCCTCACACTAAACTTCCCAACAGGGACCAAGGGAGGGAGTGCAAGCCCTACCAAAATAACAAGAGGAAAGGTCAAGGATGCTGAATTAATTTAAACTTATTCATTCCACCTTGGAAACTAATCCTAAGACAGCTGACCAAGGATGACCTAAGAAGGAAATATGGCGAGCCTACTGGATGTGCCCCACAGATTGTTCTGGGAAAAACACTTCTATCATTGGCAATGCCTACCTTCCAAACAGAGATAAGTAAAGGGCTCTCCTTGTGACTTGAAGGCTCAAGGGAAATTAATCCCCATTGGTTTAGCTTCCTAGAATAAGATCATAACTGAGCTTGAAGAAGATCATCTTCAACCTTCTCATTCTCATTTTGAAGGGCAAGAAACTCATAATGAAAGGGGATAGCCCAAATTAGGGACTTCCAGAATCTTCTGTAAATTAGTATGAACTGCCTCCTTGGAGCAAAACACAGTCCTAGGCACAAGACATGTTATTGTGGGTTCAAAATCTCTATACTTGAACAAGGTCTCTCCTGAGTCCCAGTCTGAGGCTCTTCCTTTTGTACCCTGCTACTAACTGATCTATTCCCACTCTTTGCCCTTCCTTTTATTTCCTCTTCAGAGTTAATGTAATGTTTCCTTTTCTGAGCACAACCTCCCTGTGGCCTGTCCCTAGTCCATCCACTCCAGCCTCCACCAATATCCTCAACAAGGCATGGAAGTAAGAAACCACAGCTTCATGGAGTCCAGGCCAAGGAAACATGAACTCTCAGTGGTCCTGCAAACCTAGAAATGTCTCAAATCCAAGCACAGGTGCTGGATGAAGGGGTCTGTCACTGCTGGACCAGCTTGCCTCAGCCCAGAAGGATGGAGCACCAGGGACTTGGGCTCCATGTGAATGTCTTGTCAGCCACAGGAACAGAAGATGAACTTTTCCTAAGGCCTGGAGAAGTTCTGATCTGCACCAGAGAAAGGGCTGTCCTTGCCATTGAACTCACAGGTTCTTGGTCTCTGGCCTCCAGCCTTACCAAGGTCTTAGAGAGAATACTTCCAAACCAGTTCTTTGGTTATAAGGTAAGAAAAAGAACCAAAACAGTCATTTTTTGTCTATTTTCTGCACAGGGCCACTATCCAAACCTACCATCATCAGCTCCAACATGGTTCCAGTGGAGAACAAGGACAGTTTCTCATTGACATGCCAGGCTGAGGGTGTAATAGTCACGTACCGGTGGTTCATAGACCAACGTGCCCCATCTGGTGACATGATAAATGTGTCCCCGGATAACAGGACACTCACTATACGCAGTATGCCAAGGGAAGACAAAAGATCCTTTGTGTGTGAAATTGAGAACCCATTTACTCGAAATAGGAGTGATCGATTCATAGTGAATATTACCTGTGAGTAAATTTGTTCTTCCTATATGGTGCATGATTCTGGCCTGGTGGTGTGTTCCCAGAGGTCAGCCTAATTCAGTCACTCCTCTGAGTGCTAAAGATGTTCCTATTCTCCTTAATCTTTTGGGAGCCCAGATTGGTCTTAAAATGCTTTCTGGTAGAGGGTGGCCAGTCATGGTGCTGAACTGGAGAAAGCTCTAAGATTTT
>NW_025400291.1:0-2275 GCF_016433145.1 Gracilinanus agilis
GAGAGAGAGAGAGAGAGAGAGAGAGAGAGAGAGAGAGAAAGAAAAGGAGAAAGGAAGGAAGGAAGCAAGCAAGCAAGCAAGCAAGCAAGCAAACCACTAGATCATCTATCTTGGGTACCAAGACTAAGACTGACTGCATCACATAGAAATAGTGAACCAGGCCTGGGGCCCAACTCTGAATCATTCTAAGGTCTGTATCTATATGATCAGGTAGGCACATGCTGACTCAATTCTAAAATGTAACATTACCCATGTTTTATTGTATTTTTGTTTATTTTGTTAAGTATTTTCCAATTATATTTTAATCTTTTTAGTCCCATATAATCCAATGACAATGTGTTCGACACCTCAGCTCTATACAACCTGTGTTCCAAAAACCATGACTGAATTTAGATTCTGCCTATTTCTGTTCCATCAGGAACAATATAGGTATACATTCACCTCTTCTTTGTATAGTTGGAAAATCTTGAATCCCTAAAACTACATTACCCAAACTTCCTTTCTGTATTACCCACAATTCCTTTTCCTTTCTGTTTAAGTGCATCTTTTGAGTGATTGTATATAGCAGTGATTCCCAAAGTGGGTGCTGCAGTGATCCAGGGGGGCGGTGATGGCCACAGGTGCATTTATCTTTCCCATTAATTGCTATTAAAATTTTTTTTAAAAATTAATTTCCAGGGGCATTAAGTAATATTTTTTCTGGAAAGGGGGCGGTAGGCCAAAAAAGGTTGGGAACCACTGGTATATAAGTTTTGGGTAATGCCCCTCTAGCTCTCTCTTCCATGTGAAGTGAGTGGGGAATGTTCCCTGTGTTCTCTAGCTCTCTAGTTAAATAATAATACATCCCTATAAATATTATACTTTGGAGATACTGAATATTAATTTTAAAATCCACAGCTTTTGCTTCTAGTATATATGCTTTAGGTCTACTTTATCCATCTTGGGTTTATCCAATGCCAGAATGGCCTGTAGGAAATTAGAATGAAGGAA
Source organism: Gracilinanus agilis (assembly GCF_016433145.1). Classification (NCBI taxonomy): domain Eukaryota; kingdom Metazoa; phylum Chordata; class Mammalia; order Didelphimorphia; family Didelphidae; genus Gracilinanus; species Gracilinanus agilis. The sequence continues at coordinate 991 of NW_025400291.1, forward strand.
AGGGTCAAAGTCAGAAACACAGACAGAAAAGGGAATAAGAAGGCATATAAAAAAAAAAGATGATAAATTAAAAAGCCAGGAATGTGGCTTATAATAAAAATTTATACATTAAAATATATAGGGATTGGAGGTCAGAGGAAAGCAGTGAGATTAGTACTTAAGCAAACAGCCTGAGTAGTAGACATACAGAGGCAACACAGAGTTCTGGCCCAGTTAAGAAACTGCTAATCAGTTTCCTGATAACACCAAATTCAGGGTTTGCTCAATCTATAAGGTTAGAAGCAGATGGATAGGTATATATTATAGATAAGAGATAAAAGCCAGATCTTAAGATGAAGTCTGTTGTTCAGTCATTTCTGCAATTTTTGTGACCCCGTTTGGACTTTTCTTGGCAAAGATACTGGAGTGGCTTGCCATTTCCTTCTTCAGTTTATTTTTCAGATGACAAAAGAGGGTTAAGTGACTTGCCCAGAGTCAAACGGCTAGAAAGTTTCTGAGGGCAGATCTAGGATCTCCTGTCTCCAGGACTAGTGTTAAGTTGCCCCTATCCTTTGTTTTCAAAGAGGATGTGAATGAATTGGATCTAAATGAGGCAGAGTTACAAAAAGGCATTGGCCTCACTCTTCCAGAGTTAGTGAAGTCCATTGACAAGACAAAAGTCAGGACAACTAGTGATGGCCAGGATGCAGTAGATGACTCTGACACCTCTCATGCTTGATCACACTCTAAACATTCCATAATAATAAAAGCTATGAGAACCAATAAAATCTCTAAGGAAAAATACATAAGAAAGGAAGATCAAAAGGTCAAGAAGTAAGCCTTAGGGAATGCCTAAGATTAGGGCATAAGAAGAGGAAAGGGAAGAAGGGAAGGAAGAAGAACTCTGAGTGAAGTGGAAGAAATTAAGAGAAAAAGAGTTTCAGGAAGAGAATGATGCACACTGTCAAAGGCCATAATCAAGATACAAAAGTATTCCCAAACTCTGGTTTTTAGTAGGGAAGAAGGTCTTGTTGCTATCTGGTTGAGAACAAGTCTAATAGGGGAATGAAGAAAACATCTTCTCACTTGTTCATAAGGGGATAAATGAGAGATTATGATAAGAATATATACATGAGTTTTCTGCCTTCTTGGATGTGATTCCCTGGGGTAACAATATAATACTTCTTTATGCTCCATCTTCTCTCTCTCAAGGTCAATGCTTAAATGTCAAAACTAGGTTGAAGAAAGGGTTCTGAAAGGATGGTTTCATGGGCAGTAATTTAAAAGGTCTTTTCTACAGTAGGTG
>NW_025400292.1:0-1052 GCF_016433145.1 Gracilinanus agilis
AGTCTATATTCTGTATAGTTTTCTCTTGGTCCTAAATATTTACATGCTATCTCCCTTATTGGGATGTGAGCTTCTTGAAGGCAAGAGCTATATATACCCCCTCTTTTGGGTACCTTGAGCATTTAGCACGATTTCTGGCACATATTAAGCATTTCATAAATGCTGGCTGGCAGACTGATTTGGGATATAAACAGCTGGCTGAGAAAATTGGATCTGAGGATGAGATTTGAATTTCAAGAATGACTGAAAACAGTAATGGCAGGTAAATGATCAAATACAGAGTGTTTTGATAACTTGAGTGGTACCGCTTATTTACCTGCAGTCTTGAGAATCTAATCAAAAGAGCTTTACCATGAAAAGGAAGAGGGAGAAAAATATGTATCTATAGCCAGGAAGAAAGAGAGATAAATAAACTGTAGCATCTGATCATGATAGAACACTTCTGCACTGTAAAAAATGATGAGCAGATTTATTTAAAAAATATGGAAAGACCTACATCAAATTAAAGAGTGAAACGAGCAGCACCAAGAGAACATTATATATAGCAACAGAAATATTGTTTGAAGAATGTCTTGTGTATATCCACCTCAAGAGAAAGAAATGATAAATGGAAACAAGCAAGATAAAGTTTTATACATACATTTATCTTTTTGTCAAATGATGTCTTCTCTAGTGTGGGGAAGGGGAAGGAGGGAGGGAGTTACCTGGGAATTTTAATGTAACAAACAAATGAATTAATGAATAAAAATAGAAAATAGCCACAATGTAAGAAGATGAAGTGTTATTGTTGTTTTTTTTTTAAACTCACATTCTGTCTTAGTATCAATTCTAGGACATGAATGTAGCAAGGGTAGGCAATCAGTGTTAAGTGGCTAGCTCAACGTCCCCCAGCTAGAATATGTCTGAGGGCAGATTTGAACCCATGTCCTACCAACTCCAGGCATGATTTTCTAATAATTGTGCCACCTAGCTGCTCCTGTTGTTATTGTTGTAAAATCATTTTTTGTCATGGCTGACTCTTTGTAATCCCATTTTTCTTGGCAAAGATACTA
>NW_025400293.1:0-1331 GCF_016433145.1 Gracilinanus agilis
ATAAACATTTTGTAAGGTATGAAGTCTCATATAAATGTGAGAAAGCCTGTGGAATTGGAATTGCCTCTAAGCAATGAATATCTATAAATTTCACCTTCTTTACTCAATTCATACTCTGAAATTCACAGAACCACCCACTTTCATTTACATTTATTTAACATTTTATTCATAGAAAAATAATTTCACATTCATTATTTATCTCACTGGATCCTCAGGTTTAATCCTCATTTTCTTGATAATGAAATTTAATCTGAGGTTATTTGGTTATGGTAACATAGCTTCTAAATGGTAGCCTGGAATTCTAACTTATGTCTATTCACTCTAAGTCAGTGTTATTTTACTCTTTCCAGTACTCTACTTTGCTAATTAGGTCAAAACCACAGCATAAATTAATTAACCCAGGTATTCACTCTGGGGAAGGGTACATTTTATTTCATAGATTAATAATAAGAGTTTCTCAATAAGTACCAAGACATTCTTACCTAAAAGCTGAGAAGTATCTATGTATGTATGTATATGTATGTATGTGTATATATTTGTACATATATGTATATGTATATGTATATATTGTGATAATGAGATTAAATCTACTTTGTCTATCTTTAGATTTAATCACCAAAGGTGAAAACATCTCCACTTAACTCACAAGTTGGGAGGTCCATGCCCCACATGTGCTAGAGTGAGTGACAAATCAGAATTTACTCACTGCCTCCTGAGCAGTCCCAAGAAAAGCATCTGCTGTGATTAGACATGTAAACTAAAAGGAAGGTACAGGAAGTGACACAAAAGCTCCTTTAAAAGAGAGCTCAGTGAGCTCAGCCTCCTCTCTTCTGGTTTGTGAACGGGACCTGAAGGAGCTCTTCTAGTTCGTGTCCAGGACTTGGAGGAGCTCTGGATCTGTTAAGACTGTTCTTAAATCTTTCCTTTGGAATTCCACATGGTGAGTGTAAAGACTGAATCTTCCTGAACTTCTCTTAAGGAACTTTCCTTTCGAAGAGACTCTGTGACTGAAGCTTTTGCTTCATATGACTCCGGGGCCTTTGGGCCTTGGCCCTCTGCTCAAGGCTTGGTCTTTTCCAATTGAGGACTAGTTATATCTGTTTGGGTTAAACCGGGGACCTAAGTGATTTATTTAGTTTGTCAGGTTAATTATCTTACTTTATCCTCTCTCTAAATTTCTTACTTCCTCTCTCTTTTCTCACTTATAAATAAACTTCCATAAAAGTCATTTTGACTGAAATTCTTCTTTAATTGGGAATTGATAAGTATTTAATTCCCTTGGGAACCAAACCTTTTAATATATTCAACCAAAAAACCCCTTTTTAACCCTT
>NW_025400294.1:0-1492 GCF_016433145.1 Gracilinanus agilis
CCATAGCCAATGCACATTTCCACTGGTTTTAACATGTGTCATTGATCAAGACCTTTTTCCAAATTGTTGTTAGTTGCATTGGTGTGGTAGTTTCAAGTCTACATCCCCAATCATGTCCACCCCAACCCATGTGTTCAAGCAGTTGTTTTTCTTCTATTTCCACTCCTGTAGTTCTTCCTTTGAATGTGGGTAGCGTTCCTTTCCATAAATCCCTCAGAACTGTCCTGGGTCATTGCATTGCTGCTAATGCAGAAGTCCATTACCACAGTGTATTGGTCTCTGTGTACAATGTTCTTCTGGCTCTGCTCCTTTCACTCTGCATCAATTCCTGGAGGTCTTTCCAGTTCACATGGAATTCCTTCAGTTTATTATTCCTTTGAGCACAATAGTATTCCATCACCAGCATATACCACAATTTGTTCAGCCATTCCCCAGTTGAAGGGCATACCCTCCTTTTCCAGTTTTTTGCCACCACAAAAAGCATGGCTATAAATATTTTCATACAAGTCTGTTTATCTATGATCTCTTTGGGGTACAACCCCAACAATGGTATGGCTGGACCAAAGGGCAGGCATTCTTTTATAGCCCTTTGAGCATAGTTCCAAATTGCCAGCCAGAATGGTTGGATCAGTTCACAACTCCACCAACAATGCATTAATGTCTCAATTTTGCCACATCCCCTCCAACATTCATTGCTCTCCCCTTCTCTCATTTTAGCCAATCTGCTAGGTGTGAGGTGATACCTCAGAGTTGTTTTGATTTGCATTTCTCTAATTATTAGAGATTTAGAACACTTTCTCATGTGCTTGTTGATAGTTTTGATTTCTTTATGTGAAAATTGCCTATTCGTGTCCCTTGCCCATTTATAGATTGGGGAATGGCTTCTGATGTTTTAAAGTGGGTGATTTTATATCTAACAATCCTTAGTTGGGCCTGCTGAATGACAACTTAGGACTGGCTTTTCATTTGAAGGAGGGAGGGAGGGAGGGAGGGAGAGTTGGAGTGGGGGGAATAAGCTTTTATTAATCATCTACTATTTTTCAGGCCAATGGATTGCATTTGATCCTCACAACAACCCTGTGAGGCAGGTGCTATTATTTCCCCCATTTTATGATTGAGTAAACTAAGACTGATAGAAATTGTCACTTACACTCAAGAGTCATACAGTTAGTGTCTGAGGCTGGATTTGAACTTGTCTTCCTTTCTCCAGACTCTGCACAGTGAGTCACACTAGATGAGCAGATATGGATGGGTTAAAAGAGTCATCACAGATCTTATTTTTTTTTTCTGCTAACTCAATCTTCTATATTTCCTTATTTGTGTCTAGAGCACCCATTATCCCTCCAGTCAGCCAGATTCACAACCTTGGTGTAATCTTCTGTTCCTCACATTCCCTCCCTCATCTTCTCATATTCAAACATTTGCCCTATCTTGGGTTTCTATCCTCACCTTCTTGGTGGCATTCCCTTATCTCATACATTCACTGACTTAG
>NW_025400295.1:0-1528 GCF_016433145.1 Gracilinanus agilis
TGTGTGTGTGTGTGTGTGTGTGTGTGTGTGTGTGTGTGTGTGTGTGTAAAGAACTGGACTAAAATCCCAAGCCAAAGATCTGACTCTTATTTTGTGGGCACAAAATACACAAGCCAGTGGTCTGCAGACATGCCCAGTTTGTGTGGTCAGAGACATCTAGTTTCCAGATTCTATAGATACTTTAAACCCTTACCTTCCATCTTAGAATCAATACTGATCATTGGTTCCAAGGCGGAAGAGCAGTAAGGGCTAAAAATGGGGGTTAAGTGACTTGCCCAGGGTCACACAGCTAGGAAATGTCTGAGGCCAAATTTGAACTCAGGATCTCTCATCTCTAGACCAGGCTCTTAATCCACTGAGCCTCTTAGCTGCCCTCCAGCTTATTTTTTTTTCACCAATTACATATGTTAAAATTATTATCTGGGATAAGATGGGTGCCACCTTGACTGACAGGGATAGCAATTGAGAGATTCGGAATGTTCCCAGGTGCCGCGAGCCAGGGGCAGCCAGGTTGACCCCACCCTATAAATACCCCTTAGGAATGACAGTTGAGAGGTCTCAGAACTCAGAGCTGAGACTTGAGAAAACTGCTCTTGGAGCAAGAACTGGGAGAGGGAGGTGAAGGGTGAAGGGTGGAAGAAGAAGAGGGTAGGCCAGATCCAAACCTGACTGAGAGATAGTTAGTGATCCATCAATATTATTGGTAGAAGAGCTGAGAGAATACACAGATCATCAATTCACATTTACCTCAATAGCCTTCCCTATTCTCTGACTTGGCTGTGGCCAGGTCAGGTCAGAGTTAGTGAGGGGGTGAAGACCTCAAGCCTCTACCAGCCTAGCAATCTCCAGTCCTGATCAACAATTAGCTTAGTAACCATACCATAGCAATAGGGTTCCCAATCCCCAAACCTATTACCTTGTTATCCTTTCCCCATCAATAGATAATACAGTGTTTAATAAGTACCTTCCTAAGTGGTTATTCTATTACAACCCTTGGGAAGGGAGAATCAATACACAGTCAGATACCAATCGTTTCCAAAGCCAATCAATAGCCTATTAACAATTAATTTAACCTCAGGTTGGGCCTAGAGAGGTTAACCATCTACCTAACTTCTCAAGAGGTCCCAACCTGGGCAACTGTTAGAAAGAAGTCACTGACAGGTTTAACCAACAAAGCCTGTCAGGAAGAAGAGGGATAGATTACAACTAATAATAGCAACAACTATTGTGAGAGGAGTGGGTGTTCCTCCTTCACTAACTATAGCTGGCTTAGGTCTTGGGCTCTGATCCCTCCTTCATCTATACTATCCCTAAGATCTACACACCAGCCATCCTCTGATATCTAGAAGGAAGATCTCTAGGGAGATAGTAACAGTAAGAGGAGATATACAAAAGAAAGAAAGAAACAAGATCAGATCTCAGATCAGATCAATCTGATATATATATATATATATATATATATATATGTGTGTGTGTGTGTGTGTGTGTGTGTGTGTGTGTGTGTATATATATATATATATATATATAC
>NW_025400295.1:6528-27838 GCF_016433145.1 Gracilinanus agilis
TTTGCTTGGAAACTCTTGAATTTGGCAATTATATTTCTGGGTGTTTTCTTTTCTTGATCGAATGTCGCAGGTGTTCTATGAATCCTTTCAATGTCTATATTGCCCTCTTGTTGTAGGACTTCAGGGCAATTTTGCTGAATTATTTCTGTTAGTATGGAGTCCAGGTTTCTATTAATTTCTGGTTTTTCTGGAAGACCAATTATTCTCAAATTGTCTCTTCTCGACCGGTTTTCCTGGTCTGTCACTCTCTCATTGAGATATTTCATGTTTCCTTCTATTTTTTCAGTCTTTTGACTTTGTTTTATTTGTTCTTGTTGTCTTGAGAGATCATTAGCTTCTAATTGCTCAATTCTGGCCTTTAGGGATTGGTTTTTAGCTATAATCTTTCGGTTTTCAGCTATAATCTTCTGGTATTCCTTTTCAATCTGGTCATTTCTGGTGTTCAATTTGCTTATCAGTTCATTTGGTTTCTGAGCCTCACTTTCCAATTGCAAGATTCTACCTTTTAAACTGTTATTTTCTTGCCAGATCTCTTCCATTTTCCTCAAAATCTCAGTTTTGAACTCTTCCATAGCTTGTGAGGAGTTTTCCTTATTTGAGGAGGGTCCAGATGCTTGTTTGTTCTCCTCCTCTGTTTGCTCGGTTGTCTGGATTTTCTCTGTGTAAAAGCTGTTGAGTGTTAAAGACTTCTTTTTCTTGTTGTTAATCTTTCTCTTCTGAACTTCCTGAGACTGGGTAGCCATGGTTAGGCCCAGCAGCTTCTCAGGTTTATCCTCGCGCTCAGGGCCTGTCCGCGGTCAAGCCCCCTGGTGGACCCCCTTGCTTGATCTTCTGCTGGAGGTTTTTTTTACAAGTCTCAGGGCACTGCTTCCACAGTCATATACCCGCCTATGCTGGTTCCCCACTCAGGGTTTCAGAGATTTAGCTCGTGGCTGTGTCTGCCTCCACCCAAGCCTCTGTGGAGCCTGAGCTCTGAGCTAGCCTGAGCTCTGCTCCTGCACTCTGTGCCCTAAGCCCGCGCTCAGATTTCGGGTGCGTTCTTTGGCTTTTTGGAGTCCCAAATCTTGCTGCTCTCAGGAACAGGCCCCGGAGCTGCCAATGACTCGATGGGTGCCCCAAACTTGCTCTATTTCTTTTTAACTGGCTTCAGCGCTATAGGTGGTGTATGTGGAGGGGGTGGGGGTGGGGTGGTTGCTCAGCCCGCGATTTAGTGAGAGCTATTTCACCTCTTTATAGCATGGAAATGCCTCGATTCCATGTACCTTCCACGCTGTGCCGTGTTGTGGGGTTCCTCCGTTCGTCTGGACTTGTTTTTATGTCCCCTTGAGGAGTTTTGTGTGTTTCGGTCATGAGAGGTTAAGAGCTGATTCTTACTCTGCCGCCATCTTAACCCGGAAACCCTGAATCAGATTGTTTTGATGATTACTGCTTTATCATACAGTTTAAGATCTGGTACTGCTAGTCCATCTTCCTTCACAATTTTTTATTAGTTGGCATGATATTCTTGATCTTTTTTCCAGATTAATTCTGTTATTATTTTTTCTAGTTCTATAAAATTATTTTTGGTAGTTTGATAGGTACATCACTGAATAAGTAAATTAATTTAGGTAGGATTGTCATTTTTGTTATATTAGCTCAGCCTGCCTATGAGCAATTAATGTTTTTCTAATTGTTTTGAGCTAGTTTTATTTGTATGAAAAGTGCTTTGTAATAATGTTCATATAATTCCTGTTTTTGTCTTGGCAAATAAATTTCCAAATATTTTATATAATCTAGAGCACTGATGGGCAAACTTTTTAAAGAGGGAGCCAAAGGAAAGGAAATGCTCATCTGTCAGTCTGTTTCTAAGGCAACTCTTTCAAAGTTTCATTGTATTGTATCCTATTCATTATATTCATCAGATTAGGAATAATGTCATGAGGCCTGATAGAACATTTCAGGGGGCTGCATCTGGCCTTCAGGCAGTATTTTGCCCATCACTGATCTAGATTTTAAATTGATTTTAAATTGAATTTGTCTTTCTAAGTCTTCCTGCTGGACTTTGTTGGAGATATATAGAAATGCCAATGATTTAGGTGAGTTTATTTTGTATCCTGCTACTTTGCTAAGGTTATGCATGATTTCGACTGGTTTTTAACTTGATTCCCTAGGATTCTTTAAGGATAGCATCATTTCATCCACAAAGAGTTTTGTTTCCTCATTGCATGTGAATAAAGGAAAACAAACTCTTTCTCTGATCTATCTAAAACTTTATTTAAAAGGAAAAAACCCAGAGCTCTAGCCACCTGAAATTAACTAAGCCCCCATTATACTGAGTCTTCTCAGATTCAAAGTTCAAAGTTTCCTCCTTGGCACAGGATTGATCCTTATAGACCATTCACAGCTCAGAAGTAGAGGGGGCATGGCCCCTCCCTAGCATGGGATTGGTCCAATTCAAGACCAATACCACTCCAGGAAGTAAGGGGGAGGGACCCCTGGGGCATGCTGGGGGATGCAGTTCCCCTGGCCACAATATTTTAAAGCCCACATTCCCCCCTGTGATCCTTTGGGATAACAGACTAAATATACATACATTCTTGCAAGGGGAAAATACAACCACCTTGGGATAATGAAACAAAAGGGAAATAAGAACAAAACCAACCAGGTGGCAGTCCCCTTCTGCACAACAAAGTACATATAAAACAAATGCATTTTAATAAAACAAATTAATTTAACATAACAAATGAATTTAACCCCCCAAAGTTCAATTTAGAATATCCAGTCTGCTCAGGATCTCCTGGAGCAGTGTGCGGTCTCTGTGGGCATCTCCATAGCATCTTCTGCAAGGAATTCAGTCTCTGGATTCCAGGAGGCAGTAAATTTCTTACCCTTAAAACTACCCTTCAAAACAACTTAAACTTTTCATATGAAATAAAAACACATTCCCCCCTGAAGAGGATATAAAGAAACATAGGAATCACACAGGGATACATGGCTGAGTTCTGAGGCATATGGATCATTGTCAAAAAAAAAATCAAAAAAATCAGAAAAATTCCAAATTTTATATGAAAAAAAAATCCTAAATAAGGAAAAATAAAATCACAACAGGTCCTTGAATAATGGCCCAATTAAAGTAATTTATGTCCTATACGTCTGTAGCAGCAATCATGCACTTACCCACTTAGTAGCCAGGACCACCGCAACATGAAAAATGGAAAAGGGACTAAATTTTTAGCTGCAAATGGGAAATAGCATTCCCTGGTCTCGTCTTTCATCATCTCTCAGGGATAGAGGAGCCAGAATAGCTACTTGTTAAGTACTTGATAAAAAGTATTTCACAAGGAGTGTGGTCTGATTACTTTTGATTTCTTCAACTGGGTACATGTTCTATTCTCCCCCAAGCCCACATCCCAAGAATGTAATTTTTTAAAACCCTTATCTTCTGTCTTAGAATCCATACTGAGTACTGGTTCCAAAACAGAAAAATGGTCAGGGGTAGGCAAAGAAGATTAAGTTACTTGCCCATGGTCACACATGTAGGAAGTATCTGAGGTCAGATTTGAACCTAGGACCTCCCATCCCCTGAGCCACCTAGCTGCCCTCTTGTAGCCTTCTTGAAGGTCTGCTCTTTGTCTTCCCAATCAAACACAATTCCTTGTCCACAGTAGATGATTAATACATAATTCCTGAGTTGAGTAGAATTCTCCATCTGGCTTCATCTTGCCTCCAACACTTAGTCACTTGTGGGACCCTGGGCAAGTCATTTCAGTGGCCTTGTGCCTGAGTTTTCTTAACTGTTGAATGAGAAGGTTGGACTAGGAGGGCTCTGAGGTCCCTTCTAGTTCTAGCTCTAGATACTAAGTCACATAGCCTTCCTGGGACTCAGTTTCTTCATATGTAAAATGGAGGTCTCCATGACCTCTGAGGTCTTTTTTACCTTTAGACCTCTATCACTCTAAAACCTCACTATTACCTCAAGCTACAGTCTTCTTCATCCCACAGAATCTTCTGTTCTTGATTGCTTCCCTTCACATCAACTGGGAAGCAACATGGTACCCAGGAGATAGGGGAAGTGGAACAACTTGGAGGAGATTCCCAAAGGGAGACCTGCTTTCTCCAGGCCGATGAGAGGTCACTTTATCCAGAGACCTCAGACCATTAAAGAAATTTTTTTAATGATCAAGCATTTATTTTCTCTTTCTCCCACCCCACCCCAACTACTGAGGGAAAAAACAAAATAAAACAACCTAGTAAAAAATGTCTAATCAAGAAAAATGAATGCCCCTCCTGGCCATATTCAACAATGTGTGTCTCAATATGCATCTTTAGGCCATCCCCTCTCTGTCAGGAGGAGGGCAGCAAGTTTCCTCATCAGTTCTCAGGAATCATGGCTAATCATTACACTGATCATAGCTCTTAAACCTTAGAAAAATATTCATTTTTATCAAAAATAATATGGAAATAGACTTTGGGTGATACCCAGTGAAATTGCTTGTGAACAGGAGGGAGGATGGAAGTGGGGAGGGAGACAACAAGAATCATGTAACCATGGAATACATTTTAAAAATAAAAGAAAATTTAAAAGAAAAAAGGAATATATTCATTTTTATCAATCAGTAAAAATTTATTAAGCACCTTTTACTTGCTATGCCTGCAGATACAAAAAGGGATAAAAGACAGTCCCTGCCCTCAAGGAGCTTACAGTCCAATGAGGGAGACACCATGCAGACACATCTATACAAAGCAAGATATAGACAGCATAAGTAGGAAATAGAAGGGATGGAGAAGGGCTCCAATAAGAGAAGGGATTTTTATAGTGTAACTTGTAGAATAAATTGTTCTCATGGTTCTGCTTCCTTCACTCTGCATCTGTTCGTATGTCTTCCCAGGTTTCTCTGAAAGTGTCCCTTTCATCATTTTTTTTTAAACTTCTTACCTTCTTAGAATCAGTACTGTGTATTGGTTCCAAGGCAGAGGAGTGGTAAGGTAAGGGCTAGGCAATGTTAAGTGACTTGCCCAGGGTCACCCAGTTGGGAAATGTCTGAGGCTAAATTTGAACCCAGGACCTCCCATATCCAGACCTGACTCTCATCTACAGAGGCACTTAACTGCCCTTCTTCATTATATTTTACAACAGTATTCCATTCCATTCATCTAGTAGATCTTGTCCAGCCATTCCCCAATGGACGGGCACTTCCCTAGTACTTCTCCCCAGGAGTGTGCTGGAGCCACTTGGATCAGCTCTTAAGAGCTAATTCTTCCCTTTTCAGTGAGAACATTTATACATCCTGGCAACTGGCAAACACAACAAATCAGGGCTTGGCTTTTTTTTGTTGATTTTATTTATTTGTCAATGGCCTAACCTTAAAAAGCTATTAATAATGCAGATTAGATTGAACATGTTGTCCTGCTCTCCATTTCCTCCTCTTCTCCAATGGTTGTTTAACATTGGCCAGCTCGCCTGCTTGGGCTGGCCACCAGAAAGTGTAGTTATGGACATAAACTCGGAGAACTAAAACTCCAACTGGTGGGAAAAGGGAGAAGACCTAAATTCATTCTGCAGGACTGGAAGCTCCTGGAGGGCAGGGATTGTCTCTTGCTTCTTTTGGCATCCCCAATGCTTAGCATGGTGTCTGGCACAAAGCAGGTGTTAAATACACATTTATTGCTTTATTTGATTTAAGCCCGGTTCTCCCTGTTTATTTGCTATGTGACTGGGGAATTTCATCTCTCTGACTTTATTGTCACTCAGGGATATTGTAAAAGCCACATGAAATAAGGTAGAGAAGGCATTTTGTAAGTAAAAAATTGGTATACAAATAACATGTACAATGAAATCCAGCCTCACACACCTACTAGCTAGGGGACAAAAGTCACTTTGCCTCTGCCTCAGTTTCCTCATCTGTAAAAATTGGGATAAATAATAGTATGGGCCTCTCAGGGTTGTTGTGATGACAAAATGATATAATATCTGTAAAGTGCATTATAGACCTTAAGGTGTCATATAAATGCTAGTTGTTATTATTGTCAGGTTTTTTTTATTATTGTTATTATTACTTAGACTGGAAACTGATGCAAGGCAGGAGTCATGGGTTTTCTCCCTCTACTGTGTCTCTTGCAGCCACAGAACTGGGTACAACCTGGGCACTATTAAAAATATATATATCTTTACTTCTCTATTTTAGAATCAATATTGCATGCTGGTTCCAAGGCAGATATATGTGTGTGTGTGTGTGTATCCAGGTATCTCTTCCACATCATAACTTTCCCCCTCATGGTTTTGACATGTTGTGGGTTGGCGTGTAAGAAATCAAATGGGAATTTGGGGGGAGTTTAGCAGAAGCCAAAGATGACACAGAAAAAGTTTAGAAACTCAGAAATGCCTACTCCCTGGAAATTTGCAACAAGGTGCTGTAGCACCCCATCAAAGTAAAAGGAAACATTCGGTCTTCTCTCTATGGTCCAAAGAGCACCAAAAACTTTACTGAGCTTTTACCGATCCCTGGGGCACCATGCACCTACCCCTGGTGATACGGAGGGGATAACCGTATATATCATTTTTAACAGTGTTAGTGTAAATGTACATACAAACATACACGTACAGATATACCAGGAGAGGAAGAGAATATAGTTTATATAATAAAATTAGGGCTGTTAGATGGTGCAGTGAATAGAAATATAAATGGAGCTAACAGTGGCCTGAAATCAGGACGACTCATCTCTCCCTGAGTTAAAATCTGGCCTCAGACACAGATTAGCTCTGTGACCTTGGGAAAGTTGTTCAATCCTGTTGGCCTCAGTTTCCTCATCTGTAAAATGAGCTGGAGAAGTATTTGGGAAACTATTCCAAGATTTTTGCCAAGAGAACCCCAAGCGAGGTCATAAAGAGTAGAACATAACTGAACAATACCCTATTAATTATAAATTATCATAACATTTTTAATAATTTAGTTTATAGGCGACTCTAGTAAATTATATGTTATAATTTAATAATAATTATGTAGTTTTTAAAACAAGCTCACAGACTATAGGTCAAGAAGGCCAGACTTCAGCCTTCCTACCTCTCCGGGGCTATTTCCCTGCTAATGGCCTCTTGTCATTTCCAGAAGGTTAGAAGGGAGGGTGAGGGTGAAGGGAAGAGGAGGATGGGTGGGGAGGGAAGGTCAGCTCTGTAAGAGCTTATTTGCTGCCTCCTCTGAGGACGAGATGAATAATTAACAGGGCTCTGGCCCCAAGAGCCCCGAGCCATCATTTCTGGGCTAACAGGAGCCACCAATCTGTCACCAGAGGCCGAGTCCATAAAGCTTTCTAGGCCAAGCGGAGTCACCTTTGAGGCTAACATGCCAGGGAAGAATGAGATCATCCCACCAGTAGCAGGCACACCATCATTCACAGCAAAGTCACTCTTTCTGCTAATGGCACCAGCATCCTCACCCTCACTCAGGTTGCAAATGCTCCTCTGACTTCTCTCTTCTCCTTTCTCTCTACATCCAATAACTGGCTAAGTGTCTTCTGGAAAAGTTGGGGCAACGTGACTCTTTACAGGGGGAAGAGCCGTGGTCTTGGAAGAGCAGAGTCCAAATCCAACTTCAGGGACTTACTGGCTGTGTAACCCTAAGCAAGTCATCTCCTCTCTCAGGCTCAGTTTTCTCATCTGTAAAATGGGGATAACAATACCTTCTCACTCACAGGGTTGTTGTAGGGAACAAATAAATGAATTAATCCTTGGGTTTTTTTTTTTTTTGCAAATGTTAATGCCTGATATAAATGCTGGCTGTTATTCTCCTGCTCTCTTTCCTTTCCACTCACCTAGACAACAACAGGCATGTATTACGTCTTACCTGAACTACTGTAGTCAAGACAGTTGAATTGTCGAAAAGCAATCTTCCTCATTGCTGAGCCCCTCACTGTTTTCCTCCTAACTTTTTTTTTAATTTTAAACCCTTAACTTCTGTGTATTGACTTATAGGTGGAAGATTGGTAAGGGTAGGCAATGGGGATCAAGTGACTTGCCCAGGGTCACACAGCTGGGAAGTGTCTGAGGCCGGATTTGAACCCAGGACCTCCTGTCTCTAGGCCTGGCTCTCAATCCACTGAGCTACCCAGCTGCCCCCTTCCTCCTAACTTTTTAGTGGCTCCTCATTACCTAATAGCACTGCCCCCCCCCAAAGACCTCCACTCTCTGACCTACCTCTCATAGACAACTCAGCACAATGGAAAGTGGGTTGTCTTTTGAGTCCAAGGACCAGCTCTGCCACTTTTTACCTAGATAACATTGGGTAAGGTCCATGGGATGATGTAGAGTCCAGACATAAATGAACAACGAAAGCTAATTAATATTAATTGATTAAATGATGCTGGGGCACTAATCACTGGCAGTTAATATTGGGGAGAATATAAGGGAATGGGGCCTCCTCCCAGTGGCGTTAGAGAAAAATGACCCCAGGCCTTCAAGGGTATTCCTACAACCCTAATGAAAGACATGGAACCTTATCTGAGGACTCCAGTTGTCAATGTGAATGGGATAAGAATATAATCAAGATTATATGGCATACATAAGCATTGGAGGAGAGATTTGAACTCGGCTTCTCTCACTTCAGAACTTCCTGTTGTATCATTCTTTCTTCCATTAAAAGATTTTTAGAGGTTCTTTTAAAAATCCCACAAGCTAGGGTTTATACCCCAAAGAGATCATAAGGAAAAAGACTTGTACAAAAATATTTATAGCCTCCCTCTTTGTGGTGGCAAAAAATTGGAAAATGAGGAGGTATCCATCGATTGAGGAATGGCCGAACAAATTGTGGTATCTGTTGGTGACGGAATACTATTGTACTAAAAGGAATAATGAACTGGAGGAATTCCATGTGAACTGGAAAGACCTCCAGGAAGTGATACAGAGTGAAAGGAGCAGAGCCAGGAGAAGCTTATACGCAGAGACTGATACACTGTGGCACAATGTAATGGACTTCTCTATTAGCAGCAATGCAGTGATATGGGACAATTCTGAGGGACTTAAGAGAAAGAATGTTATTCACATCCAGAGAAAGAACTGTGGGAGTAAAAACACAGAAGAAAAACAACTGCTTGATCACATGGGTCAGTGGGGATATGATTAGGGATGTAGATTCTAGATGATCATCCTAATACAAATATTAATAACATAGAAATAGGTCTTGATCAATGACTCACGTAAAACACTGTGGAACTGCTCTTCAGCTATGGGAGGGAGTGGGGGGAGGGGAAAGAAAGAACATGAATCTTGTAACCATGGAAAAATATTCCAAATTAATCAATTAAATAAAATTTTTCAAATAAAAAAAATCCCACAAGCTAGACGTGATCCTCCAAAATTAATACACAGAACTCTTGCCTTCTGATCTTAAGCCGACCTTTACAACTTTCAATGTGGCAGGCCAGTTAATGATGCTGAAGTCAAGTTTATCATTACCTATATGTTATCTCCATTTATACTCCTAATAAGTAGTAGTAGTAATAATAATAAATTATGCCATGCAGGACTCAGTCAGCCTATTTTATTCTACTAATGTCACAAAATGAGATTAAATGGTTTCTTGCTAAGAGTCTTCTTGAAGTTTGTCGGGACTCCAGGGTAGTAGGTGTTCTGCTGGGTTAGCTATGGGCCTAGATAACAAAGAATTTGGCATCCTACTCATTCTTCCTCTGAACCCCCGAAAATCTACAGGACACATCAGACTATTCCTGATTTTCTTTCTTTATTACTTATTCTATGGTGTGTTATTTCCCCTCAAAGGTCCCATAATACCCATCCCAGAAACCAGTTCCTACTAGATGTTAAGAATCAGATACAAAAGAGAACTTTCCCTTATTGGTTGCTTAACCATTTGAAATATGATCCTATTATTGTCAAATCAAGAAATTATTAGTTACTTTGCTTTTGGTGGAGAGGGAGAGAGGGTAGGAGGGAAGGAGAAAAAAGAAAGACTAAGGGGTTGTCCTTGGATGACCTTCAAGGTTCCATTCCAGCTCTAAATCTATGATTCAAGGATCACTGCCAATCAGTCAGTCACCAAGTATTTATTATGTGCTGAGGATGAGCCTTTTCCTTCCCCCACAACACCCCTGACTATTCTTCTATCTCTCCAGTTTCACCACCATGACCCAACATCATGGAAGGGGGGTCTTCTCTTTCCATCCTCTTTCCATCTCTCTCTCTCTCTCTCTCTCTCTCTCTCTCTCTCTCTCTCTCTCTCTCTCTGTTATCTTCCTCCATTAGAATGGAAGCTCCCTGAGGGCAAGGACTGGTCCTTTTTTATTCTATTTGCACCCCAAGTGCTTTGCTCAGTGCCAGCTATACAGTAAGTGCCTATTAAATGTTTATTGCCTGTTGTCTGACAGTCACTAGGCTAAGTATGAGAGGGTATAGAAACAAAGCAAAAAGAATCCCTGCTCTCAAGGAGTTTACATTCTAGGAAATTCTGGAGACAGACTCTTCCTTTGTGGCAGCTTCCTGAGAAGAGCAACCCCAAGACTCATGTAGGCTACCGATTTGACTCTGCCAATGGAAGGTCCTTTGCATGAAGCCTAAGTAACAAAGACAGACAGCCCAGGAGATGTGGGATTGGCTCAGGCCACGGGGATGGAAGTGTGATATGAAGACGAGGGTCTGGGTTAGAAGCTTGGCTCTGCTGTTTGGTTAATTGTGAGCTAGTAATAGCAAATACCCTCCCTTCTCTAAGCCTGACCATTGGCAAAATCAGAGTTGGATTAGAGGACGCTAGGGCCCCTTCTGGTTCTAAATCCTCTGGTCTTTAGGCCTTTTGCAAGAGGGAATCTGTTAAAACTACATGATTATTTCAAGAGATACAGAAAAAGATTTTGAAAAAATACACCACCATGCCTAAGAAAAACCCTAGAGGACATTGGAATAAATGGAACAATCCTCAAGATGATAAACAGATTCTATCTAAAACCCTCAGGAAACATTATCTGTAATGGGAATAAGCTAGAAGCCTTCCCATTACCACCACTACTATTCAATATTGTACTAGAAAGGCTAGCTATAGCAATAAGAGAAGAAGAAATTAAGTAATTAGAATAGGCAATGAGGAAATAAAGCTATCTTGATTTTTTTAAAAACCCTTACCTTCTGTCAGAACCAATACTGTGTATTGGTCCCAAGGCAGAAGAGTGGTAAGGGCTAGGCACTGGGGTGTAAGTGACTTGTGCAAGATCACACAGCTAGGAAATGTCTGAGGCCAGCTCAGATATAAAATAAACCGAGATAAATCATCAGCATTTCTCTATATTAACAGTAAAGCCCAACAGCAAGAGATAAAAAAAGAGAATCCCATTTAAAATAACAATAAACAATATAAAATACTTGGGAGTCTACCTGCCAAGACAAACCCAGGAACTATATGACCACAACTACGGAACACTTTTCACACAAATAAAGTCATATCTAAACAATTGGAAAAATGTTAATTGCTCATGGGTAGGCCAAGCCAATAAATAGAATAAAATAAATAAAATAGAATAAAAATGATAATTTTTCCTAAATTCCTTTACTTATTTAGAGCCAAACCAATCAAACTACCCAAAAATTATCTCATAGAGCTAGAAAAAATAATGAAATTCATCTGGAAGAATCAAAGACCTAAAATATAAAGGGAATTAATGGGGAAAAAATATGAAGGAAGGTGGCTTAGCTGTACCAGATCTCAAACTATATTTCTATATATAAAAGTATGTATCAACCATCAAAACAATCTGGTACTGGCCAAGAAATAGAACGGAAGACCAATAGAAGAGATTAAGCATTTAACATGCCAGAGTAACCTAGTGTGTGACAAACATAAAGATTCAAGATTTTGGAAGAAGAACTCAGTACCTGACAAAAATTGCTGGGAAAACTAGAAAATAGTATGGCAGAAATTAGGCCTAGACCAACACCTCCTGACATATACATATGCCATATACAAAAAAAAATGGATACATGATTTAGAAATAAAGGGTGATACTAAATTAGGGGAGCATGAAATAGCTTACCTGTCAGACCTATGGAGAAGAGGAGAATTTAGGTCAAAAAAAGACATAAAGAGCATTACGAGGTATAAAATAGATAACTTTGACTATATTAAATTAAAAGGCTTCTGTGCAAATAAAATCAATGCAACCAAGATTAAAAGACAAACAACAAACTGGGGGAAAATCTTGAAAGCAAGTCTTTCTGATAAAGGTTTCATTTCTTAAATATATAGAGAACTAAGTTAAATTTATAAGAATACAAAGCATTCACCAACTGATAAATGGTCAAAGGATATTGTTGGTCTTCTCCTGTAGTATTCCTCATTCTATCCTTAGGCACTAATCTCTTTTAATTAACCTCAAACCTATAATATTCCCAAATATATGTACAGGTAATTCTCAGATAAAGACATTAAAACTATCTTTAGGCATATGAAAAAATGCTCCAAATCACATTTAATTAAAGAAATGCAAATTAAAAAATTCTGAGGCATCACCTCACACCCACCAGACTGGCTAACACAACAAAAATGCAAAATACTAAATGTTGGAGGGGATGTGGAAAAATTGGGACACTAACAGAGTGTTGATGGAGCTGTGAAATGATACAACCATTCTGGAGAATAATCTGGAACCATGCCCAATGGGCTATAAAATTGTGTATACTCTTTGACTCAGCAATACTATTATTAGGTCTTTATCTCAAAGAGATCAAAGATAAGGGAAAGAACCTACTTATAAAAAACATTTATAACTTCTTTTTGTGAAGGCAAAGAACTAGAAACTGAAGGGTTGTCCCATCGATTGGGAATGGTTGAATACTATTGGGCCATAAGAAATTACAAACAAGATGAGCACCAAAAACCTCCCAAAACAAAACAAAACACTTGGACTTGGAATGACTTATGTGAAGTGAGCAGAACCAGGAGAACGCTGTATACAATAACAACAATAATGTACAATGATCAACTGTGAATGCCTTAACTATTATCAGAAATGCAAGAATCTAGGACAATTTCAAGGGATTCATGATGAAAAAGGGTATGATCTACTGCCAAGAAGGAACAGATGAAGTTCAAATGCATTTTGAGATATACCATTCTTCACTTTATTCCCATTATCAATTTTTTTCTGGTGTAAGCACTATGTCTTGTTTCACAACATGAAGAACATGGAAATATGTATTATATGATAACACAAATGTAACCTATATCATATTACCTGCCTTCTTGGGGAGGGAAGGAGAGGACATAAACTGCAAATTGTCAGAAAAGAAATATTAAAAATTTTATTGTCATGTAATCTGGAAAAAATTCAAAATAAAAAAAGGGAATCTGTTTCTACCAAACCCACGATTCTATATCAATTAAGTCCTCCAGTTATGACCTTGTAGACAGACAAATTCTCTTCTCCCATTAACAAATTAGGGAACCCAACAATTTCCAAGTTCCTATCTCCATCTAGTGGACACACAAATAATGAGGCACATTTATGCTGAGCATAAGCATCATAGAATTAGGTATGGAGAGTCTAGTCCCCTATTCTGCTGCTGACTTGGTGTGATCTTGGGAGAGGCACCCATCCTGTCTGGGTCTTTGTAAAATGAGGACTATCTAAATGGTCCCTAAACTCTCTGCTAGTTCTGAGATTCATTGTCATGGATGATCATTTTGAATGAAGTTGCCTGGCTGGATAGCTTTGCATGAATTCCATCCACCAATTGGGGTGAATGTATGACACTGTGAAGAGTACTACATTTACAAATAGAGAATCTGAGTTCAAATTCTGGCACTGCCAACTTAATGACCTACATGACTTTGGGTAAGCAGGTCACTTAACTGGGCCTTAGATTATTATATAAAATGGAGGAAATTGGACGGAATAGGTATGAAGGTCCCTTCCATCTCTAAGCCTATGCTCCCATGACACAGGTAGGGCTGCAATCCATTATGTACTAAGTAAGAGCCCAGTTTATTCCCTATTTCTTTCTGCCCCTTCTTTCCTTTAAGACTCAACTCAGAAACTACTCCATCCGTGAAATTTTCACAGAAATACAGAATTTCAGAGTTTAAAAGGAATTCAGCAGCCATCTGATCTGTTCATATCAGAAAAGGGATTCCTCTAATAGCTCAGACCAGCTTCTGCTTGAAGGCCTCCAACAAGGGAAGCCACCCATTCTATCCTGAAACATTACTAAACTGATTTTACCTAGGGATCAACTCAGAAAGGAAGTGACTTGCTTAGAGTCACACAGCCAGTCAATTTCAAAGGTGGAATTTGAAAGCAGGGATTCCTGAATTGACACCATTTTCCAGTGATCCCTGTTGATGACTCTCTTACCTAGTTGTGATTTATTCTCCCAGGGGCCAGAATTAGGAACAGAATCCCTCACCATAACCCTGGGAGAAAACATAGCCCAGCTTACCATACATTTTCCAGAAGGGGATTATGGAAGAACTACTCAGATGGTGCAAACTAAGTACATTCTAAGGATCGGGGAGAAAATACAGAATGAGAAGGGTGGCTCCTTTATCCCTTAAGAGAAAAAAGCAGAATTTCAGAGCAGGCAGGGACTTCAAAATAGGGAATGAAACTGAGAGGAGATGCCAGATCTGGAAGGATCCTTAGAACAGGGGATGTCAGAAGGTGGGCAGGGGATCCCCTACCTCCATCTCTGTTTCCTCATCTGTAAAATGAGGGGGTTGGCCTAGTTCATCTCTCAGGGCCCCATCAGCTCTAAGTATCCCTCTGTAAGAGGGTGAAGGAATAAGCGATACACAGAGGTCCTCAGATACAAAGACACAGTCTCTCTGTAGACCCTTCTAGGTCAAAATTGAAGGAAGTTGTGAAATCCAGAACCAGAGGCCCAGAGATTCAGGCTCAGGTTCTAACCCTCCTACCCTCTCTTCCCCATACCTGGTCCCATTCACCTTTGGAGAGACCAATGAATTGTGCCAATAAGGAGCCTATCCCTCCAGAAGACCATTTGGATGCTAAGATGCTAGCTAATGGGTCTGAAGCCCAGAACCCTCATCATACCCACCATGTGCCACTGGGCTCCCATTTGGGCACCTGCCTAGTCAGCAGCCCTTCTCTAGCCATCTATTTAATATTTTTCTCCTTTTCCATATTCAACTCTTCTGGACTCTGGCAAGAATCAGAGGGAGCACAGCTTGAGGGCTCACCGGCAGCCAGATTCTCCTCCTTCTGCTCCACCCCCTCCCCCCAAGATCCCTTTTTTCTTCCCCCACATCCATCCTTCCACCTCCTCACTGGAGCCACATGGAACACGGCACCTACTATGTGCGTGGTCACTCCTAGACATAACCCTGTCCCCGTGTGCACTAAGAGACAGCCTAACTTTCCATATGTACATGTGTAATTTCTTTTTCCTTAATGAATCTGACAGTTTTTATAAGCAATCTTTTCTAACATCTGCCAAATGCTTAACCGGCCTTTGCTTGAACACTTTTTAGGAAGGGGAAATCAGAACACTAGGCAGGGCAGGCCAGTCCACTAAATTTTAGGCTTCTTTTCATTTACATAGCTAGCTGGTACAGTGGATAGAATGCTGGGCTTGGAAGGAGGAAGACATCTTCCTGGATTCAAATTCAGCTTCAGACACTTCCTAGCTATGTGACCCTGGGCAAGTCACTTAAACTCTATTTGCTTCAATTTCTTAACTGTAAAATGGGGACATACTGGAGAAGGAAATGGCAAACCACACCAGTATCTTTGCCAAGAAAACCCCAAATGAAGAATCTGACACAACTGAACAAGAAGACATCGCTTATTTTAGTGAGTGTCAATTCCTGGAAATTGTAGTATCTTTGCCTTTTTTGTATCCCCAGAGCTCAGCCTAGTGTCTGAGAAACAGTAAACACTTAAAAACTTTTTGACTGACCTTCACTACTGTTATGGGCGGTATGGTGCTTCTGTGGGATGGGCCTGATGAAGATGGCCCCAGATCCTTAGATGGTATATGGATCTAAGCTGAGTGAGGAACAGGATGCCTGAATGGCCACCAAGGTGTGCTGGTAACCACCAGGGCTTATAAACATTTGTCTCTACTAAGCACTTGACCCCACCTACAGTGCCCAAGCCAAAGTGATGGAGTGAAAAGCTGTATATTGGTCCACACAGCTCCACTGGCTACTTGGCTTGGAGTTGGGTTAATGGATAAGAGTTTGTAGTGAGAATGATTGGTAATAAGGTCAGATATCGTTGACTGCGATTTAAACAAATATTTCTCTTTCCCCTTAGATGTAGCTATTAAATTATTCTTTAGAATGACATCAGTCTTCACTTAACTTAGTTCAAGGCTTTAATTCTAATAAACTCAAAGGAGTAGGATCCAGGATAAGGAAACTAGTGTTGGGGATGGCTACGCTAAACTATAGGTGCTAGAGTTGGCTTATCAATCACTAATCAAGTTGGCAGCTGGCTGGAGAGGTTCCTCTCCCTCTCAGGCCCTGGTCAGGCCCGGCTGTGGTCTTGACCACGTGAAGAGAGGGTTTGTGGCATTCTTCTTGATGATAGATGTTAGCTGAATATCTCTCAGCCCTATTCCAGCAACAGGTGAATTGATACTTGAGGCAGTAAGATGCAGGTGCTAGTGTTGCAGGTCTACAGGCCTACCCACCCACCACCCAGGACCCTTCTCAAGAACGAGACCCTGAACGGCTCAGCCCCTGGGTAAGTTCTAAATTCTATAACTGTTGGTTGTCACTCAAGTCGGTCTCCATCTTCTTCCCAGAGGTTGCTACAACACTACCGGCCATGTCATGTAAACACTGAATAGGCTCCAAGATTTTGATATGGGAATGGGGAAAAAAATTGTCCAGAGGAAAAAATCACTCTTTCACCTGGCCTGGAAGGGCCTTCAAGCTTCCTTTTCAGCTTAATTTCTTTATTCCCCACTTCATCCCTTCTTTGGGTCCAGCCCAAATCTTCCCCAGGCTCATTCCTGCCATCTCCATCCTCAGGGCACTTCTGAACTCCTTAGGTCCCCCCAACCAGAACGAACCCTCCTTATCCTGACCTCTGAAGATCTCCCCTTCCTTCAAGGCACAGTTCAAACATCACTTCCTCCATGAAGTCTTCCTTGATCTTTTCAGCTAAAAGCATTCTCTCCATCCTATGTGCACATCTTCCTTAATAGACTACGCATTCTGAGGGCTGCTTTTCAACGCTTTGTACACAGAAAATGTTTAAACGTGGTAAACATTAGTTAAATCCAACTAAGCCCCCTTCCAGCTCTGACATTCCCTGTTCTAAGCCCCCTCCCAGCTGCTATTCCATATTCAAAGTTCTTTCTCAATTTTGGCGTTCCATGTTCTAAGATTCCTTCCAGCTCTGACATTTTACAACCTAACACCTGTGAAAGGTCTAATATTCTAAGTTCTAAGTTTTCTCAGTTTTGACTTTCCATATTCTCAGTTCCCTTCCAGCTATCACCTTCTACAACCCAACACCTCTTGTAAGTTCTGATATTCTAGATTCCAAGGTGTCTGTCAGTTCTGAGACTCCCAATTCTCACACTATTGTAAGGCCCTTCCCAGCCCCGACATTCCCTGTTGTAAGACCATCCCAAAGTTGCTCTTTACTTTTTGCAGGGGTTCCTTATCTGAGCTCCCCAAATCTTTTAAGCATGTAAAACATTACTTTTTTTTTTAAACCCTTAATTTCTGTGTATTGACTTATAGGTGGAAGAGTGGTAAGGGTAGGCAATGGGGGTCAAGTGACTTGCCCAGGGTCACACAGCTGGGAAGTGTCTGAGGCCGGATTTGAACCTAGGACCTCCAGTCTCTAGGCCTGGCTCTCAATCCACTGAGCTACCCAGATGCCCCTAAAACATTACTTTTTAAAGGGCTTTAAAATAACCTTCACTAGCTTACCAAGAGATCCATGTGTGATAATTAGATTAAGTCTACCCTGTCCATCTTTAGATTTAATCACCAAAGGTGAGAGTACCTCTAATTCTGGGAGGTCCATAACCCACATGTGCTAGAGTGGGGGACAATCAGAATCAACTGACTGCCCCCTAGGCAGCACTATGAGCTTCTATTGTGATTGGACACGCAAATTAGAGAGGAGGCACAGGAAGTGACCCCTTTAAAAAGAGGGAGTTGAGTGAGAGGTCTTCAGTGTATGGTGAAGGACCTCTTCTGGTTCGTGGAGGTGGTGAGTTTAAAGACTGACTGAATCTTCCTGAACTTCTCTTAAGGAACTTCCTTAAGTTGGCCCTTTGACTCTCTGCTGAGGGTTAATTAAGATCTACCTGGATTAATTAGAGGATCATAGTAAATTACCTACTGGGTTAGAGTCTTATTTCCTTATTTCCTCTCTCTCTTATCAATTGTAAATAAACTTCCATAAAAGTCAATTTTGATTATTCTTAATTGAGGATTGATAATAGTTCAATCCTCTGGCGACCATCTTTTATTATACTGAACCCCCAAAAACCCTTTTCCCCCCTTACACATGACACATACAAAAATGTTAAGAACTCTTCTCTAAAGAATTTTCCAGTTCTGGCATTAACAATAATATTTCTAGAACTTTAAGATTTACAAAAGGGAGAGCTAGGTAGTACAGTGGATGGAGCAACAGGTCTGGACAAGGAGGACCTGAGTTCAAATCTGGCCAGAGATGTCCTAGCTTTGTGACTGAGAAGTCAGTGAACTCACTGATCTGAAGAGAGAAGGTAAGAGTTTTAAAAGAAAAAAAGAAAAAAAAAAGATTTGCAAAGTACTTTCCTTTCTTGTTATCTCATTTGATGGCATTCTGTAATTCCACAATCCTGAAAGCAGAAGAGCAAACTCACACCTGCACTATCTTCCTGAGTCCTTGCAGCCCCTCTAAATAAATATGCTTTGATGTTAAAAATGAAATCGGTCTAGACTAGAGGACCACGGACAGGGATTCCCATCAGTGATCCATCTCATCCCATACTGGGGCAGGTCATTGATGTCCATTTCTCTGCCCTCCCCACTCCAAGTCCCACCTTGACCACTCTGTTTCATACCCAGACTTGCTTACTGCCCACTGGCCAAAGGTGGCCCCTTGCCCTCCTCTGTACCAGCTCAGACTGGCCCTTAACATTCCTGAATTGAGGGAACACACCACTAGGAACCAAAGCCACATTCACAGGATCACTAACTCTTAAGGATAGGGATGTAGTCTGTCTACCCCTATTCCACAGCATGGTAAACTGAGGCAGAGGGTAGGGGAAGTGGTGGCCCACTCCAGGGTTCACAGCTAGTTAATACAAGAACAAGTACTTGAGTCCAGGTGTCCTGACTCCCAGCCTAAGGCTTTTTCCATTAAGCCAAGCCATTCCTGTCAATCCCGTATAATGATATGAGATCCAATTCTCTGTTGCTCCCTGACCAGCCTCCCCTTCTTCCTCAGAAGCAGACTCCCAGGGGCCACAGCTGCTTGTCCAGCCTCCAGAGGCTTAGCTGGGAAGCTCCTGGGCCCTCAGGAGGCCCCCTTTATTCCCAGCTGACTTCTGGAGCCACTTCCCCCAAGACAAGAGCTGTGAGAAGGAATTATGGGGCAGGGGAGTGGTTTTTGGCTCTAAACCTCAGGCCAGTCCACAGGTTCTCTTCTTCCCCATCCATTCTTCCTGTTCATAATTTGGATCCACTGCGGCTCCCTCGGGAACCCTAAAGCATGTTCAAACCTTTTGCCTGGCATTCAAAGTCCTTGTCATCTGCTATTGCCTTAAATTTTCCAGCTTTAACTTGTTCTTTCATACACCATGCTCTATTATACACTTTTGCCCTCAGTTACCCTTTACTTAAGAGGCAATTTACATCTTGTCTGCCTCAATTTCCCTCCATGACAAAATGGCATACTAGCACCTACCTCTCCAGGTTGTTGTGGAAGGCTCACCCTGAATAATATTATGCTGTTTTCCTTCCTGTTGAATACTGAGAATGCTTCCTCCCCCCACACCCCAATTTCCCTCCGATCCCCGTCCTCCACAGTCCGACTGAAACGTCTCTAGACGAATGTGTCCCCTCCCCTCTCCCACCTTGGAATGTAGGGACGGGCATCTTCAGTGCCAGTATCTTTCAACATTGTCTACTTCAGTGGTTCCCAAACGTTTTTGGCCTCCCGCCCCCTTTCCAGAAAAAATATTACTTAGCGCCCCCTGGAAATGATGAAACTATTTATTGAACTCAGAATAGAATGTAGTACAAAAAAAGGGATCGCTGCAGCACCCACCAAGGGGCGGTGGCGCCCACTTTGGGAATCACGGGTCTACTTAAATCAAAATGACCCTGGGTGAGTCACTCGCCCCTCGCTGCCTCGCCCTGATGGCTCTTCTGCCTTGGAACAAACGCACAGGAGTGGATCTAAGATGGCAGAGGAGAGTTTAAAAAGCCCCAAAGTCAGGTAACAAAGAGGGCAGAACGCCATTTCCCCTTGTTGGGCGAGGGCTGGAGCTCCCTGGCTCTTGCTTATGCCCAGGCACAAGATATTCAGTCCTCCCGGGAAGGGGAGCAGCGACGCAGAGCACCCCGCTGGCCCTTACTATCCCCCCACCAAAACCATGAGGCCCCCCTCAGAGGAGGCCCGGAGTCTGGGCTCCTGTAGCACCTTTTAGGACGTTACGTTGACAAAGCACCAGAGGCCAATGGGGAGGGCACGAGAACAAAAGCCAGGAGGACTGTTTTTTCTCAGTCCCCCCCATGATCAATGAAGGGAACGCGAGGCACCCCAGATGTGCTTTGAGACAATATGGCTCATCACCCAGGCCAGCCATCTTGAGCTCTAGAATTCTGGGATCAGGAGTCTCACGGAGACGTCTATGGCCGTGATGGAATTGGAGGACTTGCATTCAGATCCATCCTCCTTGTTACTTGGGGGATTGGGGGATGCAGCGCCCCCCCCCCCCGGTCTGTAAAAGGTGGAAGCTGGCCTAGAAGTCCTCCAGGAGGGATCTCAGGACCCCCAGGCTCCCCCAGCCGGAGCCCTGAACACAGCAGAGAGGGGCCCAGAGCTCCAGATGGGGGCCGGGATGCGGGGGGGGGTGGCCTCTTTTTGGTTTCCCTCTGCTTGAAATGGAGCCTTTTTGTCAAGACACCTTCTGAGGAGGGTCCGGAGGGCCGGAGACGCACAGAGCACACAGAGACTGGCGAGGAAGGTCTGCAGCTCGCGCTGCTCTTTATTGAGACGCGCAGGACACGGAGGGCCCCGGGCGGGCGGCGGGCGCTAAGGCACTTTTATAGAAAAGGGTGGGGGCTCGGGGCCCGCAGTGTGGGCGGGGGGGAGGCTCCACAGCGGGGGGGCTCCGCAGCGGGGGGCTCTG
>NW_025400295.1:28159-40294 GCF_016433145.1 Gracilinanus agilis
GCGGGGGGCTGGGGAGCCGGGGGGAGGGGCCTGGGAGCTTGGGGGGGCCAGGGGGCTCAGGGATGGGGGGGGCCTGGGAAGCTCAGGGGTGCCGAGGAGCTCGGGGGGGCCGGGGCACCCACCTGGTCCTTGTACTGCTCCGCGTTGCGCCGCTCGTCGTCCACTTGCAGGATCACGTCCTTGAGCTTCTTCTCGGCGCGCCGCACCTGCTTGCAGGCCGCCTGGCGCTCCCTGTCACCGGGAAAGGAGGCGGTGAGCAGGGGCCCAGGCCCGGGGGCAGCCCCCAGACCCCCGCCCCCGGCCGGAGGGCGGCCCGTGCCCGTACTTGGTCTCGTTGTCCAGCTGCTCCTCCAGCTGGGCGATCTTGGCCTCCAGGGCGGTGATGGACGCCTTGTACTTGGACTTGACGGTGCCCTCCATCTCCTGCAGCTTCACCTTGAGCTCCTTGTTCTGGCGCTCCAGCTGCTGGCGCGCGTTCTCGTTCTTCTGGCCGTGGCTCCGCTCCATGTTCAGGTCCGTATTGATCTGGTCGATCTGAGGGAGGGGAGGCCGTCACCCTGGAGCGGCGAGGAGGCCATCCAAGCTGCCCTCCGCTTCCTGCCTCTTGTGGTGAGGGGCAGACGCCAGAAGTGCCCCCGAGAAGGGCGGCTGACCCTGGGAACAGACACCAGGGCAGCCCCGGAAGACCCCTTCTCCCCTTCCCCCAAGGCCTAGAGTGTCCCGAGCAGGGAGCCAGGTCACAGCTGGGCACACACCTGGAGGTTGGCTTTCTTGAGCCGGTCATTGATCAGCTCGGTGTTGCCCTGTTCCTCCTCCAGTTCCTCCTCCAGCTGGGCAATGCGGGCCTCCAGGCGGCGCTTCTCCTCCAAGGCCAGGGCTCTAAGGGGCAGAGGCACCAGGCTGTGTCCCAGGCCTGCGAGAGCGCAGCCCCTGCCTGCCGTCCGAGCCGGCCCACCCTCCGCACTCACCCTTTGCCGCTGCTGTTGGCGATCTCGTCAGCCAGCTCGTCCCTCTCCTGCTGGGCCTGCCGCTTGGCACGCTCTGCAGCTGCCAGTTCCTGAAACGGGGCAGGCCCAGGGCCTTAGGCATGCCCTGGCCCATCTTCCACACAGCCCCAGGCCTGCCTCTCCCCGAAGGCCTCGGGACCACCCCCTACAGTGGTCGCCTCCGGTGTGGCCCGCAGCCGGGCTGCCGTTGGGTCGGGCCGGTCAGGAGAGGGCCCAGACCCGACACCCTCGGACGGCCCTGGAAGTGCTGCCTCCATCCGGCTCTGGGAAGCTGGGGCCGAGCAGAACGAGCCCCGGTCCTCACCCGGACAGCTGCCCTTTCAGACCCTTTGGGCAGCTCTCGGGGCACGTTCCCCATCCCTCACCCAAGGCTTCTCCGGCCCCTCCATCCAATCTCACAGAGCACCCTGGGGACCCCCGAAGCAGACTCTAGAGGCCCAGAGGTGGCCTGAGCAGCGCCCGGCAGTGCTGGGCGGGGCATCGAGGAGGCGTATTCTCCAAGTTTGCCGTCAGCTCACACAGGGCGGCGGCCTTGACCCTCCCTGAATGACTTCAGAGGTTTTACTTGCTTTTGTGTTTTGTGGGGAATCTTCCAGACCGGGAAGTGGCTCTGGTCAGCCTCCCTCCCACCACACTGAAAAAGCCCCTTTTCAGCCCGACTACGAGCAATTCCTGACCAGACCTTGGAGGTGGGAGCGCGCCTGAGAGAGACGCCCAGAGGCCCGGGCCACCTTCTCACCTCCTGCAGCTGGATCATCTCTGCCTCCATGGACTTGAGCCTCTTCTCGTTCTCCTTGGACTGGGCCAGGATCTCCTCTCGGGAGGCCCGAGTGTCATCCAGCTCCCGCATGTAGTCCTTCATCTGGGCCTGTGGGCGGGGGCAAGACGGTCCGTGGTTGGCACCCCCAGCCACAGGCTGCCCCAGACCGAAGCCCCCACTACTTCCCAGGCCAGAGGCGGGCTCCCACCTGTAGCTTGCGTAGCTGCTTGATGGCCTCGTCCCGGCTCTTGTTGGCCGAGTCGATGTGAGCCTCCAAATCCTTCAGGTCCATCTCCAGCTTCTTCCTGGCGGCCACGGCCACAGACCGCTGTTTCCGCTCGTCTTCCAACTCAGCCTCCATCTCCCGAACCTTGGTGGGGAGGCACAAAAAGGGAGCTGAGCCTCCCCGACTCCCCAGCTGGCCTACAGGCCAACCCTATGTGTTCCCCAGTCCCCCGGGCCCTCGGGAGGAGATGCTGAGCAGCGGAAGATATCCAAGAATTATGGGGAAGAGGACCCCTCTTCACACTGGGAGGAGCCAGCTGGGCAGGGGCCCCCCAGGAAGGGGGATCGGCGGCACTTCGCTCCTAGGGTATTCCAGGCTGTAGCAAGGCTCTTCCCAGTGACAGGAGAGATGGAGCAGATGCAGGAACCAAACCTGAGGGAGGGAGCTCAAGGCGGGGAAGGAGCCTCACCTGCCGGATCAGCTGCTTCTTTTTCTCCTCACTCTGCTCATCACGGCCCTGGAGGTCCCGTTCAAACTGGGCCTTGAGGGCCTGCAGGTTCACTTCAAGCCGTAGCTTGGCGTCCTCGGTGGCCTGCAGCTCGTCTTCCAGTTCCTCCAGCTGGGTCTTCATCTCTTCCACCTGCTGCTCCAGGGCCCGCTTGGACTTCTCCAGCTCATGGACCTGTGGGCCAAGGACAGGGCTCAGGGCTGGGGTGTCTCACCCACTGCAGAGCCTCGGGAGGGGGCCAAACCAGTCAGAGATGCCCCGGGTGGCAAAGTTCATCTCCAGACTTCGGGGCTCAGACCGACTGCCCCCCACAAGCCTCACCACACTGCCTGCACATGCTCTAGCGCTGGGGGCAGGGGAAAATGGGCAGAACGGCACTAGCCAAGCCAAAGGGGCCAGGACCAGGCCTCTGGGTTCCCAGCTGGTCTTTCTCTAATTCTCTTTTTTAAAGATCACATTTTTCTCTTAAACTGTGGTGCAGACTCCAAACTTTCTTCCTCAGGTCAGTTTTCTTTTCAAATGGTCCAACTTAGCCAAGTGTAAAGGACCCTTGAAGACTTTTTTTTCCCCTGAAAAGCTGCTGCTAAGGCAATGTGCTTTGCACTTAAATCAGAAGGATTCAGACATGAAGTCTGCAAGGATAGCTAATGCCTAACACAGGAAATAACTGACTTCCACCCAAGAAAAGCCTCAAAGGGGTGAATAGCAAGGCATTGGCAGGGTGGGGGGAAGACCTGTGTGTCACCCCAAAGCACACCCCTTCTCCCTCCCCTCTGTGCCGCTGCCCCCTGGACATATGCATGGCAGGGTGGAAAGCACGAGGGCCTCGAGCCCAGGGACTCACACTCTTGCCAACGTCATCCTTGGAGCTCATCAGGTCCTCCATCTCAGTACGGAACTGTTTGTTGAGCCGCTCCAGCTCGGCCTTCTGCTCTATGGCCTCCTCCAAGGCCCGGGCCAGAGACAAGGCTTTGGTCTCCTTCTCCCGCGCCTCGGCCTCGGCTCGGTCCCGCTCCTCGGCATACTTGGCAGAGATGGTCTTCTCCTCTGCCAGAAGCTAAGAGATGACATGCCATCAGCACCCGGCCAGTGCCCTGGGGATGGCCTCCCTTCCCAGCTGGGAGGGCAGGGCAGGGGCAGGGCAGCCTCACCCACCTGGTCAAATTTCTTTTGCTTCTTCTCCAGGTTGGACACAATCTGCCTCTGGTGGTCCAGGTCCACGAGAAGGTCATCCAGCTCCTGCTGCAGCCGCGTCTTGGTCTTCTCCAGCTTGTCATAAGCAGCAGCCTTCTCCTCATACCTCTGGCTCACCCCCTCCAGGTCCTTCTGTAACCTCCTCTTGGCTTCCTCCATGGACTCCAGGCAGCCCACACCATCGTCCATCTTCTTCTTCATGTCAACCACCTGAGGGCAAGGGAGGCACAATCAGCCTAAGCGAGCCCGTGGCCCGGGCTCTGCGGCTGCTCCATCTCACCTGGAGAGCAAGGTCCGGATCACAGCCAGATCACAGGCCCTGACAAGGAGTCACGGTTAGCGACGTCCCCAAACAATTCCCTCCATCCTTGACCACGGAAGGGTGAGCTTTCAGGACCCTCCTGATCTGAGAAGTCGGGGAGAAAGGTTCCAGGGAGGCCGAGTTTCTTACTCATCTAACATGCCTCAATTTTAAACGGAGCTCAGTTTTTGCTAAATGAACATGAAGTTTAGTTCTGAAAGATCAGACCAAGTAACTGAACCCCTTCACTTGAGAGTCAAGGGGCCTGAGGCAGAGGCTTCCCTACTATCAATATTTTCCCTCCTAGCTTCATATCTCGCTGACTGCCAGGAAATGCCAGAGGGCTGGTGCATAAAGGAAAGCCACCCTCTTTGTTGACAGGAAGAAGGCAGCCCCTTTTCTAACTTCAGAAACAAAACCCCAGGCAGGCCCAGAAATAGGCCTGGGTTGAGGATGATGGCTCTCAGGCCCTCCTTGGGGATACACAGTTGCCTCTAAGTTGGTTCCTGGGGGAAAAGAAGCCAACAGGTTCACCCTTGAGGGTGGGGTGGGAGAAAAGAGCAGTGACAGTGCCACCTCCTCCAGCCCTGGCACCCCCCATACCTGGGCGTGGAGGGTAGCAATCTGCTTCTCCAGGTTCCGCTTGGCTTCCTCTTCCTCCTCCAGCTGTTCCCTCAAGGTACCCTTTTCATCCTCGGTCTGCTTCAGTTTGGTGCTCAGGCTTAGCTTCTGCCGAGTCTCCTCCTGCAGCAATTCCTATGGACAAAGAGGGACAGGCCATAGTGGTCCCCTGCTCCCCACCCTGGGCTCAGCCTGCTTTCATTGGGACATCAGCGATGGGGGAAACTCCCTCCATCCAGATAGAGCTGTATCTGCCTGCAGCTCCCAGGAGCCCAGGGCCAGTATAAGGTCAGCCTGAAGCTGAGGCCAATTCTCTGACCATTAAGCCACAATGGCCTCTAGACAAAAAGCCAAAGTGACCTCAAGGACACAGTGCCAGTCCCTGCCCCAAGCCCCACTATAGCAGGAGGAGAACAGGGGAGAAGAAGATGGTCCTTAGGTGAGAAATAAGGACATCTCAGGCAGCTCCGAAGCCCCAGGATGTACACTCACCTGTGTGTCCTGAAGCTGAGACTCCAGAGCGGAGAAGTCCTTGGCCAGCTTGCTGGATTTGCTGTCTGACTGATTTAGGAGGCCTGTGATATTGTCCAGCTCAACCTGGCATACAAGAAGAAGAGGCCCAAAGTAAGAGCCTGGCCTGGGCACTCTGCACCAGCCAGGCCCCTCCATGGACACCATATAGCCTGATTTAAGGACCATCCCACAGGTGGGCCAAAACAAAGTGGCCATCAAAGGCCTGTTCTCAAGTCACTGTTAAAAGCCTGAGTTTCTAGAATCTGACCAATGATCCTTTTAACATTAAATATGTTTTCACTGCACATTTAAAATCTCTATCAGATTTACTCATGGGAAGAGAGGGGAGAAGAAAGAGAGCGAAAGTCTGAAATCTCTGACCACGCTGGGCCCAAGAATCATCCTGGATACCCCCTTCTCCACCTGTGGTGACTTGTCCAACATCATATAGCCAATGTATGTCACAAGAAGGACCCAGTTCTTCATGGTTCTGAGGTCAGCCTGAGGCCAACCACATCTCAGTGGGCTTCTACTCTGTACCTTGGCACTGGGGACACCTAGTCAACAGTGACACAGCTCCTGCCCTCAGAGGGCAAAAGAATGTACCTTACCCAGCTGTGTAAGTAGAAAGCAAGCACTCCCCATACCCCAAGTTAATGGGGGAGGGGGGGCAGAGGACAGGGTTTGAGAGCACTGGCAAGACTTGGGGAAATAACCAAGATGGTCTCTTCAAGGGCCCTGTGGTAATGGGGGAGAGGCCTGGGGTCACCTGGGCCAATGGGTCATTTCACAGAACAGGGAAACCATTTCATTCTAATGTGTGGGGCGGGAGATGATAGAGAGTACTTAGCCTGGAAAGCTAGGCAGGAGCCAAGACTAGGAAGGGCCTTTGATGCCAAGCAGGGGAATTTATTTTTTAGCTGAGGTGGAAAGGGTAGTCCCCAAAAATTCCTTGAGTGGGAAGCCTTTTGGTCAGAACACCTCAGGAGAATCCTTTTGGCCACAAATGGATGGGGATAGACTGAGATGGGGAAATGAGGCAGGGAGGACCAGTCAGGAGACACCAGGCAACAGTGTGGGCAAGAGGGGATGAGAGCCTGGAATAAGGCGGTAGTGGCCCCAGGAGTGGAGAGAACAGAGTGACCAGAGAAAGAATAATCTGGCAACCGAGAGGATGCGGCAGTGAGGAGGAATGGACTCCAAGATGCCCACATGGCTGTCAAATCTGGGTGTGTGGAAAAGCTGTGGAGTCCTGGGCAAATTCCAGTGAAGGAGGATCATTTAGAGGGAAAGTCAGTTTAGGATACGTGGAGCTTATGGGACAGCAAGGTGAAGAGGTCTAGCAGCAATAGCTGCAGATTTAGGACTGAATCCTGGCAGAAATCAAGTTGGATAAGCCCATGTCCAAGGGAGTTCTGCTGTACAAAAATCAAAGGCATGAAGGCTGAATAGGTTATGGAGAGATAGAGGGACCCCATTGCACAAAGGGCAGGACAGTGCTGGATGGTACAAAAGGATTTCCATGCCACAAAACCCCCAAAAGGCAGGGTGCTTGGCAGGGTCATTGCATGATGGTGACCTTGGCACAGGAGCTGAGACAGGAGATAACATGTCACAAAAGCTTTTTTTCTGGAGACTCGGCCATGAAGCTTGGCTTGAAGGGAGGGGGCACCTGCAGAGGACAACTGAAAACTGTAGCAAACTGCCCTTTGATCCATCCATATCACTGCTGGGTTTATACCCCAAAGAGATCATAAACAGACTTGTACAAAAATATTTATAGCCTCCCTCTTTGTGGTGGCAAAAAACTGGAAAACGAGGGATGTCCTTCAATTGGGGAATGGCTGAACAAATTGTGGTATATGCAGGTGATGGAATACTATTGTGCTCAAAGGAATAATGAACTGGAGGAATTCCACGTGAACTGGAATGACCTCCAGGAATTGATGCAGAGCAAAAGGAGCAGAGCCAGAAGAACATTGTATACAGAGACTGATATACTGTGGTAAAATTGAATGTAATGGACTTCTGTACTAGCAGTAATGCAATGATCCAGGTCAACTATGAGGGACTTATGAGAAAGATGCTATCCCCAACCAGAGAAAGAACTGTGGGAGCAGAAACAGAAGAAAAACTGCCTGATCACATGGGAGGATGGGGATATATAATTAGGGATACTGACTCTTAAACAATCATCCTAGTGCAAATATCAATAATATGGAAATAGGTCTTGATCAATGATGCATGTAAAACCCAGTGGAATTGTGTGTCAGCTATGGGAGGGAGTGGAAGGAAGGGAGGGATAGAACATGAATCCTATAACCTTAATTAATGTTCTTAATTAATGAAATAAAGATCTTAAAACTAATAAATAAAAGAATGAATGAATGAATGAATGAATGAATGAATGAATGAAAAAGAAGACTATAGCAAAGAAGCCACTGACTGGATTAGGAGAGGATGCAAACAGACAGGGAGAAGACAGGCCTAGGCACAGAGCTAGAGCCACTGGGGGTGTCCAGAGCACCCCAGGGTACCAGTTCAGGACACTCCTGCCCACTCTCCCAGCCCCCCAACCCCCATGGCACACCCACCTGTAGCTTGGTGACCTTGTCAGCCAGCTCGGTCCGCACCCTCTCGCCTTCGGTGAGCTTCACCTGCAGCTCCTGCAGCTGGGTTTCCACCTTCTTGCGCTTGTGCTCAGAGTCCCCTTTGCCTTGCAGAAGGGCCTTCACCTCGTTGGAGAGCTCTGCTCGCTCGCTTTCCAGCGCCTGCTTGGCTTTCTCCAGGTTGGCTTTCACCTGGGGAGGGAGGAAAAAATTGACACTAGGGCAGGGGGCCTGTATCATCAACAGAAACCAGACAGGATGGCCGCAGGAGAAGACACCTCACTCAAGGGGGCCTGGCAGACAGTACCAGAAGGGGCTGAGACCTCCCGAGCCCAAACCCCAACACAGCCCAGCATCCCCGTGGGAGAAGTCAGTGGCGGGGCATTGGTGAGTCAGCTCACAGGGCTTCTCACAACAGCTTCTGGCTGAGTCTGGGGCAGATATTCTCTGCAGCTCCTGCTGTTGCCCTCTGGGGCCAAAGGACACATGTGCCTCTTCCACAGGACAGCCTTCAAATCTAGCCACGCCAGGAAGTGAGTGCAGTTTGGTGGCGAGGGAAGCTGGCTTCGTTTAGCAGCTCAGCCTCTTACCAGGAGAGGCTGGCTAAGTGGCATCATCTCCCTGGGTAGCCCAGTGTCCTTAGCCCTAAAGCTAAGGCCCCAGATGGCACGTCTTCAAGGTTTTCCCCAGCCTAGGGGCTGACTCTTCCTCTGAAATCTGCACATGCAGCCGGCCTCCCAGGCACTGCCAGGTTCACATGCAGCCGGCTTCCCAGGCATGGCCAGGGTTTCCATACCCGCTTGGTTTGCTCCAGCTGCTCAGCCAGCTCCTCCACGGCCTGGGAGTGTTTCTGCCTCATCTCCTGAATCTGAGCTTCGTGGGTCTTGGCTTCATCATCAAGAGTCTTCTTCAGAATGTTTACTTCCTGTTCCCGCTTTGACCTGGGCAGAGAAAGGTCAGCTCTTTACTCTGGGCTAAGGCAACCTAGTCTCTTCCTAAGGAAACCCTGCACAAAGGGCTGGGCACCTTCTGTACTATCTCCTCCCCTTGCTCCCCAGTGTGCCCCAGACCACCTTCTCCAGCCCACACACACTCACTGATGAGAGTGACTCAAAGAGCCCTGTGGGGGTTTCCAGAAAGCACTGACTGGCTGGACCCCTAGGAGCTACAGATGTCCTGTCCCCATCCCCTTCCCCTGAGGGCCCCTCAGAAAGGCTGCACTGCCCACCTGAGCTCCTGCTGGGCAGCAGTGGAATCCAGGGTGTCCTCCAGCTCAGTCTTCAGAGCCTCCAGCTCCTCTCCCAGATCCCGTTTCTGTTTCTCAGCCTTGTTCCGTGAAGCCCGCTCGGATTCCAGGTCCTCCTGAAGCTCAGAGATCTGGGATTCCAGCTCCCGGATCTTCTTCAGGGCCATGTTCTTTTGGGCCGCTTCCTCCTCCACTCTGAAAAATACCAGAGTAGCAGCATGTCAGGACAAGGACAGCTTCCTCTGCCACAGAACCAAACCCCTGCTAGAGCCTGGCCACAGAGGTGCAGACCCAAGAGCTTGCATCGCCCTCCAAAGATAGAGCCCCATTCCAGGCCCACAGTTCATCTTTTTCTCACATAAAGGCCTGGCCTTGTTCCATCAGTCCCCTCAGTCTGTGGGATCTCTCTCACACTGTCCCCCTTCCCCTGCTCTTGACCCACTCGCTCATGTCCTGACCCTTGTCCAGGCCCTGCTTAGGTAGTACCCCAGGTCTAGGACACACACTCTACCTCTGTTCCCCCTGAGTCTGACTGTTTGCTTTCTTCCCTCCAATCCCCCTTTTCCCCCTCCTGGTCTCATTCAGGGATGACTTTCTCTGTGAAGCTTCTCTGACCTCCTCCCCACTTCCTCTTGGTCCATTTTCCTCTCTCTTGAAACTGTTCCTTAGGTCCCTGGCTTCCTCCTTTATTCACTCGTAGGGTCTGAGAAAGGAAGACCTGGGCCGGCTCTGAGCATCCCAGGGAGCAAACCCTGCTGCCTTGACTTCCACAGGGAAATTGTGAGGCGATGATTCTCGAGGCCACAGTGCAAGTGGAAAGATGGCAGGCCCTGGAGCTAGGGGAGCACACAGCCTGGGCCCTCACCTGGCCAGGGCGGCCTGGAGCTCCTCTTCTTTCTTGGCCAGCTGCATCTTGAGCTCAGCTATCTGGGCCTGCAGCTCAGCAATCTGGTCATTCAAGTCCGTGGAGTCTCCCTCCAGCTTCCGCCGGGTCTTCTCCAACTCCTGCCGCTGCTTCTCCTCCCTGCGCAGGCGTTCTGAGGGTCAAAAAGAGGAAAGGCAGATGTGCTGTGGCCATCTCTCTAAGAGGAGGTGATGAGCCACAAGGCTCATGGCAATAAGGAGTGCCATCGGCAGCATAGCCTTCTTCAGGACATCAAGCAGGCCGGACCAGGCTTCAGGCCACTTGCTCCAGCTGAATTCTCTCCTCGAGAAGTGGCCCTCTGGCAGAAAATGGCGTCTCTCTCCCTCCTCCCAAACCTCATGAAAGCCAAGTGCAGTGACTCCTATCCTGGGCTTTGCTTATTGGACAGATGATGGGAATGACAAGAATATTTCATATTCATAGCATCCCCCTTCCCGGGCCAGGACCCAGTCTCCACCCTCTTACCTTCCAGATCCGTAATCATGGCCTCATGCTTGTTCTTCAGTTTGGCCAGGCTCTTGGACTTCTCCTCCTCTTCCGTGAGATTGGTGGTGAACTCCGATATTCTGTCCTCCAACAGCTTCTTCTCCTGCGGGGGATAACAATGTGCCCTGAGTGCAGTCCCCTCACTCACACTTCTGCTTTCTCTGGATGCAGTTATCTATGCTTAACCCAAAGTGCCACTGCGACTGCTGTGGGTTCTTCTGCTCTCCCTTTCCCGGTTTTTTTTTTGCTTTTTGGGGGGGGGGGGTTGGGGGGAAGAGGGGTAGGAATGGGACGCCCCAGAGTGCTGAGCCACAAGGTGGGAAGAACGAGCCTATCTATATGGGACCAGCCAATGTTTGCTTATATCTGTGGCTTCACACATCTATGGTAGCTCTTGGAATGTATCCCCAGGGGATACAGTATTTGGTCCAGAAGATTCCAACAAGGCCCAAGAATCCCCTTATTCTAGGTCTCAAGAGAATTCCTGGAAGTAATCTGCCCCAAGAGAGCAAAGACACGGGGAATCAGGATCCAGTGAGTCGACTCTCCCAGGATTGGCGCCCTGGCTTGTTTCTGCAGTGGGGTGCAGCTCCTGACAGCTGGCCCCCAGGGCTCCTGGTTCTGCTCAGGGCAGCTAGCAGAACAGAAAAGCCAATCCCGCTTCTACAAGCAAACCTTTCCCATCTGTGAAACAGCTTTCCTTTCTCTCGTTTCCATCCCTGCCATTCCTACAGTGGAGCGGGGGCTGTCAGCCCTGAGCAAGGTACTTCCTACAGCTAATGGCATCAGGAGGAAGTCTGCTGGCTGCAGAACCACTCTCAGTCCCAACACTAAGCTAGAGCTACTGGGCCAAATCTCCTGAATAATCCTCCCTGGGTGATGGAAGCTGCTCCACCTGTCTCCAGAGATGGCACCGGCTGGGCTGAGCCGGGCCGGGTCTCCTCACGCCCTGGGTCCAGGCTTCAAGTGGCTGCAGGCCTGCTCACCTTGGCGAGTTTGCAGTTCTGGTCCTCCAGGATAATCTGATCCTCCTCAAGCTTCTTCAGCTTGGCTTCTGTGGTTACCTTCTCTAGTTGTAGCTTTTGCCTGGCACTCTCCTCCTCCTCCAGCTGTTCCTCCAGCTCCTGAAAAGGGCACCGAGACAGTGGCAATGGACCATCGCTCACCTGTTCCTCCTCATTTATCCCTTCATTCAAATGGAGGTTCCTCAAGGTCGTACTTATATTCCTAGCATGCAGTAGGCACTTAAATGTATTCTAATGGAAAATGTTTAGTCTTCCCAGGCTTTAACCCTAACACCCCCATTTCTTGGGGGTTTCAGGTGGGCAGGAAGATGCCCTTAAATATACTGGCTCTCTGGGCGCTCTCACCTGGATGTTCTGCTGCATTTTCTTCTTTTCTGTTTGCAGGTGCTGACAGCGCTCCTCCTCTTCCTCCACCCTGGCCTCCAAGTCATGGCAGATCTCCTCGAGCTCCTGCTTCTTGGCAGTCAGGCGGGCCCTCAACTCCTCAGCCTCGGCACACAGCTCCGTCTCGGCCTGTAGCTGCTCCTGCAGCTGCAGCTTCTCTGCCATCAACTACCAAAGACACACCCGAGATCCAGGATCAGCCTACTAGCAGGGGTCATCCTCCAACCTCACACTCCTTGGAAGGGAGCTCACTAGTCTTGCCCCAAACATCTGGGAATAAACCGAGTCATGAATTCTTGCAGCAACACCACCTGCTGAAGAATGTCCCTA
>NW_025400296.1:0-2084 GCF_016433145.1 Gracilinanus agilis
CTTTCTTTCTTTCTTTCTTTCTTTCCTTTTCTCTCTTTCTTTCTCTCCCTTCCTTCCTTCCTTCCTTCCTTCCTTCCTTCCTTTCCTAGCTCCTGGACACTGCCCAACTCCCAAGGTAAAGCTATCCAAGGTTCAGAGTATTCTGTGATTCTGGACCCATTAAAACATAATTAAAGAGCTCTCATCTATGAGTTTACTTTGAACTGACTAAACCTCACGATAAATTCAATGTGAAAGCTTTTGGTGAAATGTCTGAATTATAAAAGTAGCAATAAAATATTTCCTCCAAAACCTGAAGTTCATTCACCCTAGAATACAAACAGTGTTAGTGGGGAGAGTATTCATACGTAAGAAACAAATGTTGAAAGAACATATGAAGGGAATATGTGACCAGTATACCCAGAGGATCATACAAATAGAGTATGCACATGGAGGGACAACTCATGGCTCCAATGTTGAGAGCTACAGATGTTTTCTAGGGATGCAATGATGAAGCTCTCACTAGGTCTGCCTCCCATTGATATTATATGTTCCCTTAAATGCTTCTCAAACAGATACATAGTCTCCACCGAACATTGCTCTACAATCATCTCCATCAGAGATGCTTCAGAGATACTGCCCTGCTGGGCATAGTTCTCATAGACTCTCCACTGGATGCTACTTAGCTTTTTATCTCTGCTGCTTCCAGATTTTAGTTTAGCTAAATCTTTGATAACTATCTCTTTTTTAAGGAGAATTGGATAGTTTTATATTTCATTTTATTTAAGATTAAAGCCCATTCTCTGTTCCCTAGTTCTATTAGAAAAGAAAGAAACCTTTTCTTGGGGGCCAACAGAAAGCCTCACCTTGGATTTTCTTGTCTTTTCCCTTTAGATTCTCTGCTCTTATGTCTCTTATGTCTACAATAACAGGTACTTAGCCCCAGATATCATACTTCATGTAGGAAAAAAAAAGAGTGTCTTCTTAGCTTTGAGGTCTTCTCTTCACTCTGCTATCCACTTTTCTGCCTTCTACTTAGCAAGGTAGTAGGAGTAATACTGGAAGTAATAGTACTAGTCTTACATTTACATAATTATTTAAGATTTGGAAAGCCTTCTTTGGAAATTATCTTGTTTGATTCTTGAAACAATCCTACGAAAGAGCTACCATCATTATCTTCATTTTACAGATGAGAAAATTGTAATTCCAAGACAAAAACTTATCTAGAATTTAGTTCTACCATCCCATTTTTATCTAGGTTGAAATACCCCCTTCAAATAATGTATTCTTCCTAAAAAGAAGAAAATAATTCAGGTCAATGATCCCAAATATGTTTCGTTTTCATTTTGATTGAAATTCACTGAGAATAAATTTCAGCGTAGAAATAGGCAAAATGTTGTCACATGGTCAAGTAGCTGTGTACTTTTCCTAGAAATTTTTAACAGAAAGTTTTAGAATAAACTTTAATCTATCTGTAGAAATCAAGTCATTACAAGTTTTTCTTTTGATAGCAGAAGAAAATAAATTCACATAACATTTGTACCTTCTGGTTGAGACCAAGAAGAGCACCTATGCCTCAGAGATTCATTTGTATACGGAATATGGTAAATAAGAAAGTCCAAAAAAATCAGACTTGGAGTAGAGTGAGTTCTAGGCACATTGAAAACGCAGAAAACAGCTGGAAATAGTCAATTGGCTACTTTGAATATAGCTTTTATTAGCCCATTCATTTCTCAAGGCCTGATTTCTCTGAATTAGTCCCCATAAAAACCATGAGAAAAAGAGGCTCTAGCCATGAATTAACCCTTAATGAGCTTGGTAAGTGCTAATATCCAAGGAGATTATTTTTAAATATATTTAAAATCCAGAGAAGAGAAAATAAAAGGAAAGGAAGAGAGAATGAGAAAGAGGAAGAGGAGTGGGTGGAAAGAGAGAGAAAGGGAGAGAAAAAGAGAAGACAATAAAGAAGAGGAGAAGAAGAGAGGAAGAGGGAAAGGTAGAGGGAAAGGTAGAATTTGAGGGAGAGAGAGAGAAGGAGAGGGAGAGGGGGATGGGGAGAAAAGAGAGAGAGAGAGAAAGAGAGAGAGAGAGAGAGAGAGAGAGAG
>NW_025400297.1:0-1247 GCF_016433145.1 Gracilinanus agilis
ATCCCAGTAGAAGGCTCATGTCTCTTGATTCTAGGAGGAAGGATTGTTGTGTTTGACTTGGCTTTGTTATTTCTTCTTCCTAACTCTTAGTCTTGACTCCTAGAGGAAGGCCTGTCTCCAGGCTCCAAGTGGAATGTTTCTTGTTCTGGACTTCCAATTAATCTTGTTTCTCTTCCCCTCCAAGTATTCCGTGGTGATCCTGACTCTCAATAGAATATCTTTCTTGGTTCCAAAACAATGTTCAATTATCCTTAATTCAAGCTACGTACTCATGATTTCTAATAAGAATCTTGCATCCTGACTCCAAGTAGAATATTTCCTAATCCACACTCCCAGGGAAAGACTAAGATTCCAAGAGGAATGTTTCTTGTTCTTGACTCCTCTAAGTTTAAGGGATCATATCTTCTTAACTTCAAGTGAAATGTTCCCTGATCTCCAGGAGAAAGACTTGAGCCTGCTAATTTTCCAAGGGATGCTTTCTAGTCCTGATTCTGAAGTGGAAGGCATCTGTTTCTCAACCCCAAAAAGCAATGCTTGCTAATCCTGAATCTAAGTGGAATACTTGAGTCTCCAAGTACAGGGCAATGGACAACATCTGCTTCTGGGTGAGCACAGGCTTTATGTTTACTTCACTATGGAATGGGCAAGACTGACTTCTCCAAGAAACAAAAGAGGAATGGATCATTGAATCTCATTGCACCAAGAGGAAAGCTTACATCCTGTCTTCAAGTGAGATGTATTCTTACTCCTGTAATTAAATGGAATACTGGTACCCAAACAAGGACAACATATGAATAGATACTTACCAAGAGGAATTTGTTCACCACTCCTGACTTGCACTGAGATTATTGTATCTTGACTTACTATGGAAAGCTTGCTGCTCTTGACTTAAGTGGAGTGCTTAGGTATCTTCATTTGAAGTTAAATGATTTCTGCTCTTGACTCTGAATGGGATGCTAGGCTCTGACACCCAGCAGTTTCTCTAGATTGATTCAAAGGAATGCACTT
The DNA here is from genome assembly GCF_016433145.1 of Gracilinanus agilis. Taxonomy (NCBI): domain Eukaryota; kingdom Metazoa; phylum Chordata; class Mammalia; order Didelphimorphia; family Didelphidae; genus Gracilinanus; species Gracilinanus agilis. Next base: position 1,009 of record NW_025400297.1, read on the forward strand.
TTTGTTCCTTGATTTCAGGTCCTGATGTCTCAATTCCACTAGAATGCATGAGTACAGGGGGAATCCTGACCCCCTCCCACCCCCACTTTATGGTGAAGGCTTCGGTCCCTTCTTGCTGGCTCCAGGTGGGGGGCCTGGCTCCTCGGGTCCTCTCTTCCTAGGTCCAGGTGGGGCTGGGGGGGTCCTCCGGTCCTCTCTTGCTGCCTCCAGGGGTCCTCTCTTGCTGCCTCCAGGTGGGG
>NW_025400298.1:0-5651 GCF_016433145.1 Gracilinanus agilis
GAGAGAGAGACAAAGAAAGAGAGAGAAAAAGAGAGGGCTAAGTTTAGGGTTAGGGTTAGGGAGAGAGAGAGAGAGAGAGAGAGAGAGAGAGAGAGAGAGAGAGAGAGAGAGAGAGAGAGCAAGAACACAAGGAACATTGATACAAGGAGGCATGCATTCAATCTAAAGAAAAGGTTCAAGCCAAAGGCTATGAGAAATCTGAGGATGGACAGTTGGCAATTCTGGGGTGAAAAGTCAAAAAAGGCAGGGATACATTGTGGGAGGGCAAAGGATGCATGCCGCACTGCTACTCTTAACTGTTAAATCTAATAGTTTCTGTACTAACTTGGAGATAACCAAAGGAGGAAGTAATTCCTTAGTGGTAGGAGATATCAGGATAGGTTCCATGTATAATGTGGGATTTTCTTTGCGACCTCAATGAAGCCAGGGAAGCCTGGAGGCAGAGCTCAGGAGGGATATCATTCTAGTAGACATGACAGCAGGCCGAGAAAATTATCAGAACAAGACATGTGTGTCTTGTTTGTGAAACTGCAAGAAAAATGTCACTAGATTATAGGGAAAATGGGGAAGTAGGTCATACACTGTTGGGAGCCTGAAAAGTGTTTTTGTGGTGTTGGGAGACAAGGCTAGATTCTGAAAGGCTCTGAAAGTCAAGAAGAGTATTTCATTTTGGATCCTGGAGATAAAAGGGAGCCACTGCAGCTTTTTGAATAAGGGAGTTACCTAGTCAAATTTTACCTAAGAATATCTCTGATATATGAGTGGAGGATAGATTGGAGTAGGAAGGGATCTAGAGAAGGTATACCACCCTACACCTAAACAGGCTAGTGCCAAAGTCAAGTTAGGAGGGGCAGCTGGGTAGCTCAGTGGATTGAGAGCCAGGCCCAGAGACGGGAGGTCCAAGGTTCAAATCTGGCCTCAGACACTTTCCAGCTGCGTGACCCTGGGTAAGTCACTTGACCCCCATTGCCCACCCTTGCCACTCTTCCACCAAGGAGCCAAGACATAGACGTTAAGGGTTTAAAAAAAGAAAAAGAAAAAAAGTCAAGTTAGGTGGTGATAAGTTTCTGAGTCTTGGTGGGGTGAGAGGTTGTCAGCGTAGGCAAAGGGGTAATATATAAAAGATGTACAGTGGACAGGCCTTGGCAAAAGAAAGAAAATAGTGGAGAGGGAGAGAGAGGCATCCAGGATGACCCCTGGCTTGTAAGTCTTGGGGATACTGAGGTGAGGACCTGAGAAATCTGGAGGACAGCAGCAGTCCCCTCACCAATCTTAAGGAAGACACTAGTAGGAAGGGTCTAGGAGGAAAGAGTTGCTGTTGTTCTTTACAATGTTCTTATCATTGTTCTTCTCTATGTCACCGAGGTCTTCTCATAGCCTCTCACACTGTCCATTTTGACATTCCTCATGGCACCATAATACTATCTTACACTCTTATTCCTTTAGCTGTTCACCATTCCTCACGAAGGAGACACCTCTTCAGTTTCTAGGATTTTTTCCTACCAGGAAAAGGGCTGCTACAAATCTATTTATCCACAAAAGACTTTAAGTACATCAAAGCTTTCAGTTTGTCCTGGTAATGCACTCTGTGTCTTTCAGGTATATTCATGAGACTGGAGTAGATGGTTGGCAGGGAAAAGGATCATTAAACCAAAGGTTTCCATGAGAAAGGGACACTAGAATCTGCCTAGTAAAACCCCGCTCACTTTGACCCTTCGGAAGCTTAGACCTAGACAGAGGCAACCACAAGGGGTTCAATACATGGAGCATAGACCAGGAAAAGGGAAGACCTGGCTTTCCATCCCAACTCAGACACATCTTAGCTGTTGGGTTAGAAGGAAGTCACTTAACTTCTCCAAGGCTCAGTTTCCCCATATGTAAAGTAAAGGAACTGGCCTTGATGAGCTCTTAGTTCCCTGCCATCTCTGAACCTCTGTCCCTATTATCTAGGATCCTGGAATTCAGAACTTTCTCTTTTCCTCTCTCTCTTCTTCTATGACAAACCAACTCTTCCAGTGCATTAGAAGAAGGTCTGCTCTTCAGGAATCCTCAGATAAATCAGACCCATTCCTGCTTCCAAAACTTCTCCTTTTCTCTGTTACTTCTTCTGACTTCTACTATAAGATGTAGCTTCTCCAAGAAGTGAGCCCAGTCCATGGTCATCTCTCCTTTCTTTAGAAGTCCTGGACCATTTAGAAGGCCTTGAACCGTTCTCTTGTTATCACTTGAATGCCTCGTCTCCTCTCCACTAATAACGAAAGTTGGTATTCATGGAGCACTTTAAGATGTACAAAAAGTCTTTATAAATATTTTCTCACTCATCCTCACACTGATCCTCAAAAGTAGGTGCTATTATCATGCCCATGTTAGAGATGATGAAACTGAGACGAATAGAGGTTAAGTCACTTGTCCAAGGTCACAAAATTAGTAAGAGTCTCAGACAGGATTAGAACTTGTGTCTTCCTGGCCTCGAATTTAATGATCTATTCACCATGTTGCTGTCTCTGATTCTCAGATTCTCTAATAGGGGCTGCCTGGAAGGTTGTTGAATTAGTTCTCAGTGTTCAGTGAAATATCCTTCCTAACATGGTCCCTAAGCCATATTATTATTTCTGATATGCGAGGACCCTCACAACCTAAGGTCCTAGAGTATACTTTACTTTATTGGTACCCATATCAAGTACTTTGGGAGATTTCCCATGGGAAAAGGCATTCCCTCTCTCCTATTTCAATGACTTGCCCAGGGTCACACAAATAACTAGTCTAAAGCCAGAATTGGAACCAAAGTTTACTGATTTCTAGAGTTCAGCTCTTCTTCTCACTCTCAGATAGCATCTTCTCAGATAGCATCAGAGAGTGATATTTGCCTTGTGCATGAATTGGATTTAAGTGGCTCAGAGCTGCCGAACCCCAGATCTCATTCCTTCCTCCATTATCATAGAAGTCCAGCAGCAAGACAAAGGCCAGGACCACTGTCTATGGCCTGGTCAGCAGCAGATTACCTTGGAATTTTCCATGTCTGACCAAGCTCTGGTGCTCCACATCTCCTGCTTCTGCCACCTTCATGGTTCTTGGAACCATTTGTTCTCAACTTCCCCTTCTGTCAAGGGGAGTCTGAACATGCTTGGGGTAGATCCCCCTCATTCACTGATGGGCCTGAGGCCTCTCAGTTGCTCTCAATGTGGTTTAGCTCGCCAGTAGAAAATGTTTTACCAGGGAGTGACTAATAGATATGTTAGAGCTTTTTAGAGCCATAGATGAGAGTTGGATGAATAGTAGACCCCAAAGGTGGATGAGGAGCCCTGAAAAGGGCTGGGCAAGTCCTCATACCTGACGTGCTAGTCCTTTTCTAGAAGCACAAAGAGGGCCAGGTCTGGAGACAGGAAGACCTGAGCCCAAATCTGACCTCAGACACTTACTAGCTCTGTAAACCTGGGCAAGTCACTTAACCCTCATTGACTCAGCTTCATCATCTGTAAAATGAGCTGGAAAAGGGACTCCTCCGGCATCATTGCCAAGAAAACTCCAAATAAGGACTCAAAGAGTCAGACATGACTGAACAGACTCAACAAGAAAACCACAAAGACAAAAGCAAAAGTTAAACCAGAAAAAAAGATGGGTCAACCATACAGTAACAATGAGAGGTGACTAGTGGAGAATTTCCCAGAAGACCGAAGGTGTCTCAGCAGTTCTGTTCTACTGGGGATTCCTTTTATATATGATTTTGGCTAAATGTCTATTGAGATAGGTACTAACTTAAATTTTTTTAATCCTGGGATGTCAAAACAGGATTTGTTCTCTTTCCCACAATTGTCTCCCAAATTGCTCCATTTCTCTTGAAGGCACCACCATTCATTCAGCCTCCCAAATACATATCTTCGATATTATCTTCAGTTGCTCACATTCAATTCCTCCACATGCTCAATCATTACCAAGTCTTACCATGTGTATGTCCACCATATCTCTGGCATCTACCCCCAGCTCTCTGCTCACACTCACCATCTTGGTTCATTACCCAACACCTCTTTCTTTATTCATTTCAATCATCCCCAGTTTGCTGGCTCTGACTCCAGTCTTTTTCCCCTCCAGGCCACCCTCTACCCAACAGCTGCCAAAGTGATTTTGCTTCAACTCATGTTTGACCAGCTCACTCTCCTTTGTGGTAGTGAACCTATTGCCTCTAGAATAAAATATTGACTTCCCTAGTTAGCTGTTAAAGCCTGTTACACCCTGGTCCCAATGTGTGTTCCCCACCTCACTGGATCCCCACCTTGAGCTCTCCAACACAAACTTTCCTTCTCTCTGTTCCTCACAACCTCACATCTCCTGCCTCTCTGCACTTCTGCTGGTCATTCTCCAGGTCAAAAATCCTCTCCCTCCTCACCTCTGCTTCAGAAAACCCTTCTTTTTCCATCAAGACACACCTGAGGCACCACATCTCCCTGAAGCCTTCCTTTCCTCACCTCTCACCTGCTCATGCCCTCCTTCCCTGCCTCCTTCCCTAACTCCCTTGTATTTGTTCTCTTTATGCCTTTGTTCATAGCCCATGGGTGGATGAGGAGCCAGAGTGGCTCAGGGTCAAGCGGTCAAGCCCCATTTTTCCTAGCAAAGTCCTTAACCTCTAGGCTCTAAGCATCTTCCCTCAGCCTATACATGGGAAAGATGATGCCCAAATGGAGCCCTGGTAGAGAGCGAGCCCTCATCTTTCTCATTCCCCATATCAACAAAACCACAGAAAGGACTGAGAATAAACTCGTTTGCTTTTCGTCTCTGTGCTTTCCATGTCTTTATAGAGATTTATGAGTGTTTATGGGATTATGAATGAATATATAAATCGATAGCTCTAGAGCTATATGTGTCTGTGTAAAATACATGTAAATCCATGTTTATATTTTTCTCTTTAGGATTTTCATAGAACAATGAACATAGAAGATTCCAAAATGGTTGTTCTCTTCCTCAATTTCCTTTTACAAAACAATACAAACTCAACCTGGCTCAGAAACCAGAGAGTTAACAACAAAAATCCCTTCTCTGCTGGTCTGTATAATAAGCCACGTACTCAGTGTCTGGTGAAATTGTCTGCAGTACTTTTCTGGATGCTCATTGGCTGAAGTTTCTTTCAACCTGCGCCACTGTTACCTAGCAACAGTCATCCAAGTCAGAGGGGGACCAGGAGTGCGTGAGAGTGTGGGTAGGGTGGACAATCACGGAGCTTAATTGTCTGTTCCAGGGCCCTAATCACACCTACCTGACACATGGCAGCACAGAATCAATCAAAAACCCTCACAAACATTTCTCCTTTGTTCTATAATTCTGCCATTTTCTCAGCTCCCAGGTAAAAGACTATTTCAAAACCCTTCTTCAGGCACACAACCCCTATGGCTCAACAACAAAACCCACCAATTTGGTAAAAAGTAAAATAAAATAAATCTACATATCTTTTGTGCTTCCACTCACAATCCCAGATACATAACTGGGATTTATGAGACCAGGGAAAGGGTGGGGGGAAAGCAGCCTAGTCTGGGCATAGAAAGATCCAGGCATACCTGTGTGATGTACTAAATCACAGGATTTTAATCTGTGGCCCATGGATAGATTTCAGGATGCTGGTCTGTAAGATTAGGTGGGAAAATAATTTTCCAGCTTAATTT
>NW_025400299.1:0-4762 GCF_016433145.1 Gracilinanus agilis
TAAAAATAAAGGGAGAAATTAATGAAATCAAAAGTAAAAGAACTATTGAACTAATGATTGAGGCTAGAAGCTGGTATTTTGAAAAAACAGATAAAATAGACAAAGTACTGATCAATCTAAAAAAAAAAAAAAGGAAAGAAGAAAACCAAAATTACAGTATCAAAGATGAAAAGGAAGACCTTGCCTCTAATGAAGGGGAAATTAAGGCAATCATTAAAAACTATTTTGCCCAATTATATGGCAATAAATATAGCAATCTAAGAGATATGGATGAATATTTACAAAAATATAAATTGCCTAGATTAACAGCAGAAGAAATAGAATACCTAAATAATCCCATATCAGAAAAAGAAATTGAACAAGCCATCAAAGAATTCCCTAAGAAAAAATCGCCAGGGCCTGATGGATTCACAAGTGAATTCTATGAGACATTCAAAAAGCACCTAATCCCAATACTACACAAATTATTTGATATAATAAGCAAAGAAGGAGTCCTGCCAAATTCCTTTTATGACGCAAATATGGTACTGATTCCAAAGCCAGGTAGATCAAAAACAGAGAAAGAAAACTACAGACCAATCTCCCTAAAGAACATAGAGGCAAAAATCTTAAATAGAATACTAGCAAAGAGACTCCAGCAAGTGATCAAGAGGATCATCCACCATGATCTGGAGGGATTTATACCAGGAATGCAAGGATGGTTCAACATTAGGAAAACCATCCACATTATTGACCATATCAACAATCTAACAAACAAAAATCACATGATTATCTCAATAGATGTTGAAAAAGCCTTTGACAAAATACAGCACCTATTCCTATTGAAGACCCTGGAAAGTATAGGAATAGAAGGACCTTTCCTAAAAACAATAAACAGTATATACCTAAAACCATCAACAAGCATCATATGCAATGGGGATAAATTAGAAGCCTTTCCAATAAGATCAGGAGAGAAACAAGGATGCCCATTATCTCCTTTATTATTTAACATTGTACTACAAACACTAGCATTAGCAATTAGAGAAGAAAAAGAAATTGAGGGTATTAAAATAGGCAATGAGGAGACTAAGCTATCACTCTTTGCAGATGATAAGATGGTATACTTAAAAAATCCTAGAGAATCAACTAGGAAGCTTGTAGAAATAATCAACAACTTTAGCAATGTTGTAGGATACAAAATAAATGTACATAAATCATCAGCATTTCTACATATTTCCAACACATCACAGCAGCAAGAGGTAGAAAGAGAAACACCATTTAAAATCACCCTAGTCAATATAAAATACTTGGGAATCTATCTACCAAAACAAAGACAGCAATTATATGAAAACAACTACAAAACACTTTCCAAACAATTAAAACTAGATCTAAACAATTGGAAAAACATTAATTGCTCATTGGTAGGATGAGCTAACATAATAAAAATGACCATTCTATCCTAATTAATTCATCTATTTAGCTCCATACCTATCAAATTACCAAAAACCTTTTTCACTGAATTAGGAAAAACTATAACAAATTTCATTTCGAATAACAAAATATCAAGAATATTAAGGGAAATAATGAAAAAATATGAAGGGGGCCTAGCATTACCAGATATTAAACTATACTATAAAGCAGCAGTCATCAAAACGGTATGGTACTGGCTAAGAGACAGAAGGGAGGATCAGTGGAATATACTTGGGGTAAATGATGTCAGCAAAACAGTATATGATAAACCCAAAGAGCCCAATTTTTGGGACAAAAATCCACTATTTGACAAAAACTGTTCGGAAATTTGGAAAACAATTTGGGAGAGATTAGGTTTAGATCAACATCTCACACCCTACACTAAGATAAATTCAGAATGGGTGAATGACTTGAATATAAAGAGGGAAACTATAAATAAGTTAAGTGAACACAGAAGAGTATACTTGTCAGATCTCTGGGAAAGGAAAGATTTTAAAACCAAGCAAGAGTTAGAGAAAATTACAAAAGGTAAAATAAATTATTTTGATTATATAAAACTAAAAAGCTTTTGTACAAACCAAAACAATGTAGCCAAGATCAGAAGGGAAACAACAAACTGGGAAAAAATCTTTACAACAAAAACCTCTGACAGGGTCTAATTACTCAAATATACAAGGAGTTAAATCAATTGTATAAAAAAATCAAGCCATTCCCCAATCGATAAATGGGCAAGAGACATGAATAGGCAATTTTCAGATAAAGAAATCAAAACTATCAATAAGCACATGAGAAAGTGTTCCAAATCTCTAATAATTAGAGAAATGCAAATCAAAATAACTCTGAGGTATCACCTCACACCTAGTAGAATGGCTAAAATGAAAGAAGGGGAGAGTAATGAATGTTGGAGGGGATGTTGCCAAATTGGAACATTAATGCACTGCTGGTGGAGTTGTGAACTAATCCAACCATTCTGGCTGGCAATTTGGAACTATGCTCAAAGGGCTATAAAAGAATGCCTGCCTTTTGATCCAGCCATATCATCATTGGGATTGTACCCCAAAGAGATCATAGATAAACAGACTTGCACAAAAGTATTTATAGCAGTGCTTTTCGTGGTGGCAAAAAACTGGAAAATGTGGGCATGCCCTTCAATTGGGGAATGGCTGAACACATTTTGGTATATGCTGGTGATTGAATACTATTGTGCTAAAAGGAATAATAAGCTGGAGGAATTCCATGTGAATTGGAAAGACCTACAGGAACTGATGCAGAGCAAAAAGAGCAGAGCCAGAAGAACACTGTACACAGAGACTGATATACTGTGGTAAAATAGAATGTAATGGGCTTCTGTAGTAGAAGCAATGCAATGACTAAGGACTATTCTGAGGGACGTATGGTAAAGAATGCTACCCACATTCAGAGGAAGAACTGCAGGAGAGGAAACACAGAAGAAAATCAACTGCTCGAATACATGGGTTGATGAGGACATGACTGGGGATCGAAAGTACCACACCAATGCAACAATCAACAATTTGGAAATAGGTCTTGATTAATGACACATGTTAAAACCAGTGGAAATGTATATCGGCCAGGGGAGGGGGGTGGTTGGGGGGTGAAGGGGAAAGTAAGAGCATAATCATGTAAACATGCTAACTTTTCTAAAATATAAATATTAATAAATGTTTATTAAAAAAAGATTTTTTAATGTGATTATTGATAGCTTTGATTTCTTTATCTGAAAATTGCTTGTTCACATCCTTTGACTCTCAATTGGGGAATGTAATGCAAAAGGGTGCATATTTACCCTGCAAAGCCTTACTGCAGAGTTTCTGACAGTTGAAAAGGGTTTAGAATCCTGAGATTAGTCAGTTGACCCTGGAGACTCGAGGAGAGTAGGATGGTATAGGGAGCTATGCCTTTATATGATTTTTTGGGGTCCTGAGCGGCGTGGTGGCATAGGATCGTTAAGGCAGGAGAAAGAAAATATGAGAACAACTAGACTAGTGGTTAGCCCATACTGTTCTGAATTCTGCAGGCATGGAAGTTTATTATATACTTTTTTCAAGTAAAAAAAAAAGTCACAGTTGGTAAGGGGCAATAAATCACGTATAATCCATTGAAGTCTAAAGAATACAGATGCAAAGACAAATGATCAAATTCCAAACCCCAATTCAGCAGGGAATAATTCTGGGAGAGGAAATATCCTATGGAGATGCTCATCAATTGAAATCTGCATTCAGACTAAAGACTCAGGTTTTAATCTGAATATGGAATCAGCATTTGTTTAAGATTTAGGCTTCTTCAATTATTAAGGGAGGAAATTATCAACTCAATAGAAGCTGGTCTGCCACTTCAAAACTCTCCAATAAGAATTGTAAAAAAGGTGGGGATCAAAGACTGAGTCAAAAGAGGAGCCTCAGATTTTTATCTTAGATGGCCCATTCAGTCTGCATCCTGACATGCAGTGCAGAAAATCATACACACAGTTTTACTTGCCAATGATTTTGTAATGGGATCCAGATAAAATATCTGTTACAGACTGTTTCTCTAAATGACTCCTAATAGCCTCTTGGAGGGATCAAGTTGATTTTGGATTAACCTACCTGCTGGTACCAGAGCCTTTTGGGGGCTCAGGTGACCAGGACCAAACACAAAGACTGCCTCAGCCTGGATTGGTCACGTAGGGAATCCAGATAACAGGCCCTAAATTTGATCCTATTTCTCCAAAGGCTTTAATACATAGAACGACTTCCCACAGGATGGTCAACTGAGCTCTATCCTTTGGACTGAAAACCTGGCCTATATTCTGCAACTTTTATCTTAAAATTTGTTAGTTTAACTATTTCCTTTGGATCTCTCTAACCTCTCCTATTCCCTATCATCATTTTCCCTTCCTAAATTTCTGTGAGTTTTTGAAAGGAGGGTGGATCTGGGTGGTAGCTTTCAAACTTGGTAGATTTAGTTTCCCCATAGTCAAATAGGGCTTACCCTTGTTACAAATTATCTCTTAAATCATTGTATCCAACTTTCCTAACCCTATAGGCTAAAAAACCTCTTGGGGCTAAGTTAGGCAGGTCCTTTGTCAGTCTCACATTCCTGTCTCCCTCTCCCACCTAAAGCTTTCTCTAGGTGGCTGTTAGAGTTACCTTTTACCCCTCCATCCCTTCCTATCAACCCTAAAACTCAATAAACCCTATTTGTCACTTAATCAAACCTTTGGATAGTTCATTAGTTGATTGATAATAGAGGGAGAAGGGAAGAAAGGAATATTGTCTCTGGGTCCTGAAGGGAATTGGAGGCGTCCATTTTGGAG
>NW_025400300.1:0-1032 GCF_016433145.1 Gracilinanus agilis
ATTCAAATCTGGTCTCAGACACTTCCCAGCTGTGTGACCCTGGGCAAGTCACTTGACCCCCATTGCCCACCCTTACCAATCTTCCACCTATGAGACAATACACAGAAGTTAAGGGTTTAAACAAAAAAAAAAATAGAATATATATACCTCCTCACTTTATACCTCTTTAATTTATACCCTCTAATCCTAGTATAGAATGAAAAAAAAGTATTTTTTTTTACCTTATTGGGTTATCCATCCGTGATACTGTGAGAAAGGCAGCAAGGTTTGCTGTGTAAGATGAACAGACAATCAGAGTGAAGAGCCACCAGCTCCCCATTACGATGCGCATGGCCATGGAGTTTGTGGGTGATTCTCCACCTGAAAGAAGCAGAGAACATGAAACAATTCATTAGTTCCCTTAGCCAGTGACTGGGGCCAGCTGGTGGCTTAATGGATTGAGAACCAGGCCTAGACATGGGAGGTTCTAGGTTCAAATCTGGCCTCAGACACTTCATAGTTGTGTGATCCTGGATAAGTCACTTAACCCCCATTGTCTAGCCCTTACTGGTCTTCTGCCTTAGAACCAATATACAGTAGTGATTCTAAGGTAGAAAGTAAGGGTTAAAAATAAATGGTGGCCATTTAGAGACCCCTCCACCACTCTCATTGCCACAGATCACACTAGTAATCAATCACAAGTCTTGTTATTTCTTTCTCATTCTGTCCTAATCCAAGTGAAAAAGGATAGTTATGAATCCAAGAGAGGAGCCATCGGGAACTTAGGGATCCACCGAGGATGCTACAAAACACTGCCATGCCTGTATCCACTCCCAAGACCATGAAATTTGATAAAACTTACAGCAGACTGCCTTGGAATTTTAAAAAATGACTTCTTCGGTAGTCATATACATTATTCTACTGCGGTACAAAACCTCCATGGCCCCAAGCTATGATTTGGGGTGTTTCCAATTTCCAATTTACATTTTATATTCAGGAAAAAATTTATAAATATGATATTACCTCCCACCCTTGGATCTCTATGCTTTTTTC
>NW_025400301.1:0-1216 GCF_016433145.1 Gracilinanus agilis
CTCAAGATCCGAGTCCACCCCTACACTCAGGATTCCTGTCTGGGCTTCCATCTGCGCCCACACTTGTGCCTGCTCTCAGGTTCTGTGTTCAAAGACCACATGTTCTTTATCCTCTTGGGGTATTAAGACTCAGGAGCAGGCTGTGGTGACCCCAGGTAGCTGCTAAGGACTAAATGTGTGCCCTAAACTTGCTTTAACACTTGTGCTCTGGCTTTGGCACTGTAGGTGGTGTGTGGTGTGGGAGGGGGTTGCCCAGCTTGCATTTTAGTGAGAGCTGTTTCACCCCTTTATAGCATGGAAATGCCCTGATTCCATGTACCTCCAATGCTGCGCCATGTCATGGGGTCCCTTTGCTCCTCTGGATTTGTTTTTTTTGTCTTCTTGAGGAGGCCAATATGTTTCGTTTAGGAGAGGTTAAGTTCTGTGTGGCTTTCCAGGTTAGTCTTTCTGTCTTGATTAAAGGCCATTTTCATACCTACTTTTAAACATTTTTTTCAGATTGACACCTGTTTACACTGAAGGATTTCATTTGTTCTCTTCTACTCCTAACAGCGAATTAGGGGTCGCATAAAGAAGCAAATTAAAATCTGCTTTGGAATGGGTCAGAATGTAATACTAGAATTTGGATAGGAGATGGACACAAGACTGCTCTTTACATGAAATGCTTTCTGTCCTACTTTTTCAGATCCTGCAGTATTCTTTCTGGCCAGAAGATGACAGTGAATGGATGTCCTGACTTCCTAAATGGCAATGAAGTGGTCAAGAAATGTTTATGAAGCACCTACTATGTGTGAGTCCAGAGGCTAGGTCCTGGGGATATGGAGACAGTAATTAAATACACTCTGGATTCCAGGAGCTGAAATTCTATTGGGGGAGAAAATGTGTGTGTGTGTGTGTGTATGTATGTTTTAGCTGAGTTTCAAAGGAAACTAAGAATTGGAGGAGGCAGAAGTGAGAATGGATTGAATTCCAAGCCAGTGAGGAAGCTTATGGAGGAGAAAGGATTTGTTGTGTGTGGAGAATAACAACAAGGCAAATATATCTGAGTCTTTGAGTACACAAAGTGAAATAACATATGATAATTTTAGATAGCTTTTAGGTATTTATAAATGGTGGTCTATAATATAATTACATCCCTGAAAATATCTTTAAGAATTCAACTAATAAATTATATATATAAAAGAAGTATTTTTGGAGAACATGATGAATTTGAAAG
>NW_025400302.1:0-1221 GCF_016433145.1 Gracilinanus agilis
GGGTGGACATGATTGAGGGTGAGGACTCGAAACTACCACACCAATGCAACTACCAACAATTTGGAAATTGGTCTTGATCAAGGACACATGACAAAACTAGTGGAAATGTGCATCGGCCATGGGCGGGGGGACTGCGGGGGGTGAAGGGGAAAGTAGGAGCATGAATCATGTAACGATGTTAAAAATAAATAAAAATAAAAATATGTTTAGAAGGAAAAAAAAGAAATATTGGTTTCAGTTGATGGACAACCCCTCACTTTCCAATTCTTTGCTACCACAAAAAGAGCTGCACTAAATATTTGTGTATAATTAAGTCCTTTCCTCCTTTTTTGATCTTTTTGACATATGGACCTAGTAATGGTACTGATGGATCCAAGGGTATGCACAATTTTAGAGTCCTTTTAGTATAATTCTAAATTGTTTTTCCAGAATGTTTGGCTCAAATCACAATTCCACTAACAGTGTACTAGTGCCCTAATTTTCCTACATGCCCTCCAACATTTATCATTTTTATTTTCTGTCATAATAGCCCATCTTATTGATTTAGGGTGGTAAGTCAGAATTGTTTGCATTTTTCTAATGGAGTGATTTAGAACATTTTTTATATAACTGTTTTTGACTTTGGTTTCTATGCCTGAAAACTGCCTGTTCATATCCTTTGACCATCTAACAATTGGAGAATTAATTTTATTTTTATAAATTTGGTTTATTTCTTTATGTATTTGAATAATCAATACTTTCTCAGAGATCCTTGCTGTGAAAATTTTTTCTGAATTTTCTGCTTTCCTACTAATCTTAGTTGTATTTGTTTTGTTTGCACAAACCTTTTAAATTTTAATGTAATAATAATTATTCATTTTATATTTTATCATAAACTCTATATCTCTTGTTTGATCCTAAATTCTTTCCTTATCCATCGATCTGACAGGTAGGCTGCTGTATACTCCTCTAATTTCTATATCGAATCACCTTTTATGTTTAGATCATGTGCCCATGTTGACTTTATCTTGGTATATGCTGTGAAATATCAGTTTATTCTCAGTCTCTGTCATATGATTTTCCAATTTAAAAAAAAATCAGACATTGAATTATTGTCCCAAAAGGTTGGATCATTTGATTTATCAAACACTAAATTTATTACTAAATTTTGTGTTCTAGTGATCCACTATTGCACTGATCCAACACTGTTTCTTAATAAATACCAGATTATTTTGGTTATTT
>NW_025400303.1:0-9440 GCF_016433145.1 Gracilinanus agilis
AATCTCCCTAATGAACATAGATGCAAAAATCTTAAATAGAATACTAGCTAAGAGACTCCAGCATGTAATTAAGAAGATCATCCACCATGATCAGGTGGGATTTATACCAGGAATGCAAGGTTGGTTCAACATTAGGAAAACCATCCATATAATAGACCATATCAACAGTCTAACAAAAAAAATCACATGATCATCTCAATAGATGCTGAAAAAGCCTTTGACAAAATACAGCATCCATTCCTATTGAAAAAACTGAAAAGTATAGGAATAGAAGGACCATTCATAAAAATAATGAACAGTTTATACCTAAAACCATCAACAAATATCATATGCAATGGGGATAAATTAGAAGCCTTCCCAATATGATCAGGAGTGAAACAAGGATGCCAATTATCACCTCTATTATTCAACATAGTACTAGAAACACTAGCAGTTGCAATTAGAGAAGAAAAAGAAACTAAAGGTAGCAAAATAGGCAAGGAGGAGACTAAGCTATCACTCATTGCAGAAGATATGATGGTCTACTTAAAAAATCCTAGAGAATCAACTAAGAAGCTTGCAGAAATAATCAATAACTTAAGCAAAGTTGCAGGATACAAAATAAATGCACATAAATCATCAGCATTTCTATACATTTCCAACACATTAGAGCAGCAAGAGGTAGAAAGAGAAACACCATTTAAAATCACCCTAGATAACATAAAATACTTCGGAATTTATCTACCAAAACAAACACAGCAATGATATGAAAACAACTACAAAACACTTTCCAAACAAATAAAACTGGATCTAAACAATTGGAAAGCTATTGATTGCTCATGAGTAGGATGAGCTAACATAACAAAAATGACAATTCTACCCAAATTAATTTACCTATTTAGCACCATACCTATCAAGCTACCAAAAAACTTCTTTACTGAATTAGTAAAAACTATAACAAATTTCATTTGGAATAACAAAAGATCAAGTATATCAAGGGAAATAATGAAAAAAAATGTGAAGGAAGGGGGCCTAGCTATAGTATAGTATTAAACTATACTATAAAGCAGCAGTCATCAAAACAACATGGTACTGGCTAAGAGACAGAGAGGAGGATCAGTGGAATAGACTTGGGGTAAATGACATCAGCAAGACAGTGTATGATAAACCCAAAGAGCCCAACTTTTGGGACATTAATCCACTATTTGACAAAAACTGCTGGGAAATTTGGAAAACAATATTGGAGAGATTAGGTCTAGATCAACATCTAACACCCTACACCAAGATTAAGTCAGAATGGGTGAATGACTTGAATATAAAGAGGGTAACTATAAATAAGTTAAGTGAACACAGAATAGTATACTTGTCAGATCTCTGGGAAAGGAAATACTTTAAAACCAAGCAAGAATTAGAGAAAATTACGAAATGTAAATTAAATGGTTTTGATTATATTAAACTAAAAAGCTTTTCTACACACAAAAACAATGTAGTCAAAACCAGAAGGGAAACAAAAAATTGGGAAAAAAATCTTTACAACGAAAAACTCTGATAGGGGTCTAATTACTCAAATATACAAGGAGTTAAATCAATTGTATAAAAAATCAAGCCCTTCCCCAATTGATAAATGGGCAAGAGACATAAATAGGCAATTTTCAGGTAAAGAAATCAAAAGTATCAATAAGCACATGAGAAAGTGTTCTAAATCTCTATTAATTAGAGAAATGCAAATCAAAACAACTCTGAGGTATCACCTCACACCTAGCAGATTGGCTAAAATGAAAGAAGGGGAGAGTAATGAATGCTGGAGGGGATGTGGCAAAATTGGGACATTAATGCATTTCTGGTGCAGTTGTGAACTGATCCAACCATTCTGGCTGGCAATTTGGAATCATGCTCAAAGGGCTATAAAAGAATGCCTGCCCTTTGATCCAGCCATACCATTGTTGGGATTGTACCGCAAAGAGATTATTGATAAGCAGACTTGTACAAAAGTATTTATAGCTGCTCTTTTTGTGGTGGCAAAAAAGTGGAAAAGGAGGGTATGCCCTTCAATTGGGGAGTGGCTGAACAAACTGTGGTATATGCTGATGATAGAATACTATTGTGCTAAAAGGAATAATTAACTGGAGGAGTTCCAGGCAAACTAGAAAGACCTCCAGGAACTGATGCAGAGCAAAAGGAGCAGAGCTAGAAGAACATTGTACACAGAGACTGATATACTATGGTAAAAATGAATGTAATGGGCTTCTGTACCAGCAGCAATACTGTGACCCAGGAAAATTTTGAGGGATTTATGGTAAAGAACGCTAGCCACATTAAGAGGAAGGACTGCAGGAGAGGAAACATATAAGAAAAACAACTGCTTGAACACATGGGTCGGGTTGGACATGATTGAGGATGTGGACTCGAAACTACCACATCCATGCAACTAACAACAATTTGGAAATAGGTCTTGATCAAGGACACATGACAAAACCAATGGAAATGTGCATCGGGCATGGGTGTGGGGGAGTGCGAGGGGTGAAGGGGAAAGTAGGAGCCTGAATCATGTAACCATGTTAAAAATGAATATTAATAAATGTTTAAATTTAAAAAAAGAACTCCCCAAGAAAAAATCGCCAGTGCCTGATGGATTCACAAGTGAATTCTATCAGACATTCAAAGAGCAACTAATCCCAATACTATACAAATTATTTGATATGATAAGCAAAGAAGGAGTCCTACCAAATTCCTTTAATGACACAAATATGGTATTGATTCCAAAGCCAGGGAGATTAAAAACAGAGAAAGAAAACTACAGACCAATCTCCCTAATGAACATAAATGCAAAAATCTTAAACAGAATACTAGCAAAGAGACTCCAGCATGTAATTAAGAAGATCATCCACCATGATCAGGTGGGATTTATACCAGGAATGCAAGATGGCTCAACATTAGGAAAGCCATCCACACAATTGACCATATCAACAGTCTATCAAACAAAAATCACATGATTATCTCAATAGATGCTGAAAAGGCCTTTGACTAAATACAGCATCCATTCCTATTGAAAACACTGAAAAGTATAGGAATAGAAGGACCTTTCCTAAAAGTAATAAACAGTATATACCTAAAACCATCAACAAACATCATATGCAATGGGGATAAATTAGAAGCCTTCCCAATAAGATCAGGAGTAAAATAAGGATGCCCATTATCACTTCTATTATTCAACATAGTACTAGAAACACTAGCAGTTGCAATTAGAGAAGAAAAAGAAATCAAAGGTATCAAAGTAGGCAAGGAGGAGACTAAGCTATCACTCTTTGCAGATGATATGATGGTATACTTAAAAAATCCTAGAGAATCAACTAAGAAGGTTGTAGAAATAATCAACAACTTTAGTAAAGTTGCAGGATACAAAATAAATGCACATAAATCATCAGCATTTCTATACATTTCCAACACATTAGAGCAGCAAGAGGTAGAAAGAGAAACACCATTTAAAATCACCCTAGATAACATAAAATACTTCGGAATCTATCTACCAAAACAAACACACAATTATACAAAAACAACTACAAAACAATTTCCAAACAAATAAAAAATATGAAGGAAAGTGGCCTAGTAGTACCAGATATTAAGCTATACTATAAAGCAGTCATCGTGGAAACATTATGGTACTGGTTAAAAGACAGAAGGGAAGATCAGTGGAATAGACTTGGTGTTAGTGACCTTAGTAAGACAGTGTATGATAAACCAAAAGAACCCAACTTTGGGGACAAATATCCACTATTTGAGAAAAACAGACTGTACAGAAAAAAGAAAGAAAACACAAAAAATCATCACTATGGCTTGTTCATCACTATCCAAAAGACAAGAACCACAACTAGGACAGTTCAGGAAGGGTGGACAAAGAGTCTGTCATTGTCCGCTGCAGGGGTCCAACTGGAAACTAGTACACTCAGAGATTAAACAAACTCCCTTAGCAGTGATGGGGGGATACAGGTGAGGTTTTGTAGGCCAATGAACTAGCTGAGATCATCACTGTCATGCAACCAGTAGAAAACACCTTGAGAAGATAGGCTTGGTTTGATGAAAAATGGGGAATGCCTTAAAAGGTGGAATGGACACAAAGACTTGAAAAACAATGATCTCAATAGCCTGGGAAAAGTCTGGAAAAACATAGTCTATCTAAAATCATATTTTCTTTTCCTTCTGTTTCAATCATTTCCCTAAAAAGTCTACTTTTTTACAATAACAGAAAGTAGAAAACTTCTCGGATGGAGAGCTCAGGGTAAGAACCATTACCCTGCTTTTAATCTTTCACTCTGATTTTGTTCCTCCTCATAATCTACTACCAGATAATTTAATAAAAGCCCCTCAAAAATAGAAAATGGGATAAAGGATTTTTTAGGGGACACATTTGCTCCAGAGAACAAGAAACAAAAGTAGTGCCATTCTTTTCAGGATGGAATAAGAGAGTACAATTTCTCCATCTGAGAAATGAGCTTCCAGCCCAGCAGAGTTTCCAGATGGAATCAGAGTAACTTTAATCTCAAACAGATTCCCTGGGAATGATGGATGGTGTGGTAGATGATAGAAGGTTTTCAAAGGTTACAAAATGCCTGAGTTAATTAATTGGCTAAGCTAATCTCTGGATTGTAACCATCAGAACTCATTCCAATTCCTAGAAGAGCAGAAACAGAAGAAAAATCTTGTTTGGTGAAAAGGGGAAGACTTCACATTGTCCTCCAAAAATATCTCTAGAATTTCATAAAAAGATGAAATAGGCATCAAAGTTTTGAGTATAACAATGATATTGACATCATAGTTATCAAAGTTACAGAATGGTAAATATATCCGAAATTTCGATTTCTTTACCTCTTGTGCTATTCCTTTCCCTAAGTCTTCTATTTGCTTGCATTTTTTTAAAAACACCAGGATGTAATCGAATTAAATTTCCTGGATCTAACTTCTCATGTGTATCCATTTATTATGCATCTACTATTTTAAAGAAATACAAAGACAAAATAAAATTTTTCTTCCTTGTTTAAAAAAGGGGGGTTGGAATCAGAACCATCTATTTTCTCCCTCAAAATCAACTATGGACTGAATAATAATTATCTTTTTGATTGTCTAGCATTACTCTCTGGTGGTATCAGCACATTTAGGCTCATTTATAATTAGGGGATAGGTTATGATTATTAAAGAAGATTCCAGGAAAGGCTGGACACTAGACATGTACCAAGCCTGGACGCTGACAAGCTCAGAAATCAAGATTTCAACATTTTCCCCTTATCTATAAGTGCCCAAGGACTCTGTTTCACCGTGAAGTCAAATAACTAATGTTTTATAATGGGTGGCAGACAAAAGGGAGTGTGAATTTGAGGAGATAGTAAAAAGAACTAAAAGTGCAATTGTAAATTAAAAAAACTTAACCTAAAGAATGAGTCAAAGAACAAATCATAGAAACAGAGAAGAATTACATTAAAACAGACAATAAGGAGAAAACAGATCAAATATTTTGGGATGCTGTCATAGTTATATTTATGGGGAAATATTTATATGTAAATGGTTACATCAATAAAAGAATAAGCATACAAATGATTGAGTAGGCAACTAAAAAACCCAATAAACACAAGAAAAAGTAATTGAACAAGCCATCAGTGAGTTCCCTAGGAAAAATATCCTAGGGCCACTTGGATTTACAAATGAATTCTACCAAGCCTTTGAAAATCAATTTATCATAATACTATAAAAATATTTAGAACAGTTGAGAAAGTATATCTACGAATATCTTTCTTATGACATAAATATGATGTTGATATCTCAGCGAGGTAGAGCAAAAATAGAGGAAAAA
This sequence comes from Gracilinanus agilis, assembly GCF_016433145.1. Taxonomy (NCBI): domain Eukaryota; kingdom Metazoa; phylum Chordata; class Mammalia; order Didelphimorphia; family Didelphidae; genus Gracilinanus; species Gracilinanus agilis. The sequence goes on from NW_025400303.1 coordinate 5,822, forward strand.
ACTATAGATCAATCTCCCTTATTAGTACTGATGCAAAAATTTAATAAAACAGTAGTTAGGATACTACAGCAATATATCACAATGATCCTATTCTATAATCAAGGGATTTTATAATAGGAATTTGAGGAGAGTCCAATATTTGGAAAAACATAAGCTTATATGACCATATCAATAATAAAGCCAATAGAAACCATATGATTATCTTAATATATGCAGAAAACCTTTTATCAAAACCCATTACCTATTCTTAGTTTAAAAAACCTGGGAAAAAATGGAATAAGTGGACCATTCATTAAAATGGTAAATAATGTCTTTCTAAAACCATCAGCAAGCATTATTTTCAATGGAAATGAACTAAAAGCTTTCCTTAAAAAATCAAGGGGTAAAGAAGAATGCCCATTATCACCATTACTATTCAATATGATACTCTCACAATAAAAGAAGTAACTAAAGTAATTAGAATAGACAATGAGGAAATAAAATTATCAATCTTTTCAGATGCTATGGTATTATACATAAAAATCCTAAGGAATTAACAGAAAACTAATTGAGCAATGAACACATTTAAGAAAGTTGTACATCATCAGCATTTCTCTATACCACTAACAAAGTTTAACTGTAAGAATTTGAAAGAGAAATGCCATCTAAAATCACTGAATAACTGAAGCCAGAATTCTGGGAATATGGTAGCTTAGAAGCAGCAAAGTTCCTGACCTCTGAAAGTCCTTCAACACCAATCAAAGACAAAATGATTTAAAGTGACAAAAAACCAAATCTGACAACAGAACAGAAGTAGGGGTTGCCCCTGCTTAACCCAACTTAAAAGGTACATGGGAAATATCTGATGGGATAGAGTGGAAAGGGAAAAGGAAGATCCTAGGTCCCCTCCCAAACTAGTGTACTGAGTCTCTAGCAGATCCTGCAATCTCTGGGGTGGCAGCTGGAGGAGAAGCCCAGAGGGTGACCAAACACTCCATCTTGCACTGCCTTTCCCCCTTAGGGTTCTGCAGATCAAATCCACCCTGGATTAATCTTAACATTACAGCACATAAGAAGACTTCAGAGAGCAGGTAAGCTCCAACACCCCTCCTCTATAGACTGCAGTGAAAGTAACTGAAATCACATGTTTAGCTTTAACTACCAGCTGGAGAAGATCTGGCCCCAGTACTCACTAATCTAGTCAGTCAGTGGAGCAGAAAAGAAGCCCTTCCAGGACTTATTAGCCAAAACCCACAAATCTAGTAAATAATCAAAGAAAAAAATTACAGCCAATTACAAGGGTGGGTCTGGGGGAGGGGAAGAAGGACAAAGTATGAGTAAACAACAGAAAAAGAAAAAAAGAAATTACAATGGACAGTTTCTATCCAGGAAATGAATAAACAGCAAATAGATTAGAGGAATTCCAAGGAACACCAACAAAAACACAAAAATTCCAGTGAATTGGACACAAGATTTTGAAGAACTCAAAATCCAATTAACTCAAGAACTCAAAAACCAATGGAGAAGCTAAAGACAATTAGAAAAAGAAAATGCATGAACTTAAACAAGAAAATTGTGTGGTGATATGTCAAGTATATGATGGATGACACAGTCACCCAAGAATTCTGAAACCTGCACAGCAGACTATAGAAGAATGATAATCCCACTCAGATACCCATGTGTGACTCTCTTCTTATCAACATTCCCTATTATTGGAATTATTGTAATAAATTTTCCCATTATGCCCCAAGGAAATACAAAAGAAAATTATAGGTTATTGTGTCATTTCAAATTGTCACAATCCCTGGAAGACTACAGCTCCTGGAATCTCTTTACTACAACTTCCCCTGACACCTCCTTCATTTCCTTTGTGGAGGTGTCAGGGAAAGTATAAAAGATAAAGTTTGGCACCTTTTCTCTTTCTTTCTACCCTCGAGGCTGACTGAAGCAGCTCTCTCAACCCTGGAGGTTCTCTCAACCTTGAGCTCTCGCTAGCTCTCTACCTCAGAGGGTCTGCTCTGGAGCCTGGAGGCTCTCGGACCCTGATCTCTCTTGGGGAATTTTTCCCTTTCTTCTTACCTCCTAAATTTCTCTAGACCTTCCCTTTCCTAATCTAAATAAAACCTAGCTAATCAAACCCTAAAGTTACTCTCCAATCATTTACTTAATCCCCAGATGGGCTCTCCTGCTGGAGGGAATTGGGAAGCTCAACCTTCCTTTCCCTTCCTCTACCTTCCTCTCTTCTTTCTCCCATTCCTCTAATCATCCTACCTTCCTACCTTCACTTTCACCACACACTATTATTAGAACCCTTACAAGCCCCCTACAAACTCCTGGGAAAAGCCCCACCTTTATATGTAATAATAAAGAAATTCCCCTAAAGTCTCCCTGTAACAAACCAGCAAATAGAGAGTTCCTGGTAAGATTGAACATCCCTAACTTAGATACACAAGTTCCTGCAAAAACAGACCAGAACAATCTCCAAATCTACCCCCCTCTCTGATCCCTGATTCAGTAGTTAGCAATGGATGATAAATCTATTTTTCTGTGTCTAACCATTCTACATGTTCTATCAATTTTATTTACTATCTTGTTTCATGTGCTCTATATCTTGCACCTATTCTCTATAACTCTTCATCTACCATTTGTATCTGTGTTCTATCTGATTTATGGGTTTTTTCTAGTCTCTGTGTTATTCCATGTGTTCTGTGACCTTTCTTCCATCTCTTTTCTATCATCTATCTTTACTATTTTTATGTTCTTTGAGCTCTGTCTTTTCCATCTATTCTATTTGTTCTATTTCTTCTATCTGTTCTATGTTCTATCTATTCTTCCTTTTTAATGTGCTCTATCTCTTCATTTTATTCTAACTTGTTCTAGCTATTCATGTTATTAGCTATGAATAGCTATTCATCTACACAGAGAGTGATACACTGTGGTAAAGTCAAATGTAATGGACTTTTGTACTAGAAGCAATGAAGTGACCCAGGACAATTCTGAGGGATTTGTGGAAAAAAATGCTACCCACATTCAGAGAAAGAACTACAGAAGTCAAAACACAGAAAAATATCTATTGTTTGAGTACATGGGTGGATGCAGATATGACTTGGGATGTAGACATGAAACAATGCCACCAATGTAACTATCAATAATATGTCAATAAGTCTTGATTGATGACACATGTTAAAATAAGTGAAAATGTGAGTTGGCTATGGGGGGGGAGGTGTTTTGGGGAGTGAATGAGGAAAGTAAGAACATGAATCATGTAACCATGGAAAATTTTCTTAAAAAAATAAAAAATAATTTCTAAAAAAACAAGCTATATCCTTCAAACAACAGGGGAAGCCTTCTGGGGAAATGGGCCCACTTAGCCTCTACTCAGCTTTTTGTCAGACACTTTTAATGAAAAAGACTGCCCCAAACCCAATTGGTGTGGGTAGAGTTCAGGGGCAGAGGCTTGCCCAAGGTCACGCAGAGTATCAAGTACTCAAGTCAAGGAAAATTATAGTATTGGAAAATTTAAATTCATATCCAATAATTCTAAGGATTATATTTTATAAGATTTATTAATAATCATTAAAAGCAGAAGAAATAGGACAAAAGGAAAGCCTTTGTAAAGCAAGCTTTCAGAGTCATATTA
>NW_025400304.1:0-2052 GCF_016433145.1 Gracilinanus agilis
TTATTTTCTTGCCAGATCTCTTCCATTTTCCTCAAAATCTCAGTTTTGAACTCTTCCATAGCTTGTGAGGAGTTTTCCTTATTTGAAGAGGGTCCGGATGCTTGTTTGTTCTCCTCCTCTGTTTGCTCGGTGGTCTGGATTTTCTCTGTGTAAAAGTTGTTGAGTGTTAAAGACTTCTTTTTCTTGTTGTTAATCTTTCTTTTCTGAACTTCCTGAGACTGGGTAGCCATCCTTAGCCCAGCAGCTTCTCAGGTTTATCCTCTTGCTCAGGGTCTGTCCGTGGTCTTTTGGCTCCTGAGGTCTGAGTTCTGGTTTTTTCCAAGGTCAAGCCCCCTGGTGGACCCCCTTGCTTGATCCTCTGCCAGAGGCTTCTTTACAAGTCTCAGGGTGCTGCTTCCACAGTCGTATACCCATCTGCACTGGTTCCCCACTCAGGGTTTCAGAGCTTTAGCTGGTGGTTGTGTCTGCCTCCACCCACGCCTCCGCCCACGTCTGTGCTCTGAGCCCACGCTCTGCGCCCTGCATCTGTTCTCTGCGTCCTGCTCCCGCGCTCAAATTTTGTGTGCGTTCTTTAGCTTTTTGGGGTCCTAAATCTTGCTGCTCTCAGGAAGTGGCCCCAGAGCTGCCAATGGCTCGATGGGTGCCCCAAACTTGCTCTATTTCTTTTTAGCTGGCTTTGGCGTTATGGGTGGTGTGTGTGGAGGGGGTGGGGTGGGGTTGTTGCTCAGCCCGTGATTTAGTGAGAGCTGTTTCACCCCTTTATAGCATGGAAATGCCCCGATTCCACGTACCTTCCTCGCTGTGCCCTGTTGTGGGGTTCCTCCGTTCATCTGGACTTGTTTTTATGTCCCCTTGAGGAGTTTTGTGTGTTTTGGTCAGGAGAGGTTAAGAGCTGCTTCTTACTCTGCCGCCATCTTATCCCGGAAGGTCTGAAACCAATATTTCTTGATGAACAAACATCAATGAGCTAATTATTCTCAGCAAGGCAGTGATACAAGAGAATTCCAGAGATTCATGATAAAAATGGCATCTGTCCTTTATGAAAGAACTGATGGAACTAAGACAGACTGAAACATCTTATACTTCATTTCCTTTGTTTCTTTGTTCCTTCATTCCTTCCTACTTTATTTCCTTTCTGACTGCTTCATGTTATCCACCATTTCAAAAAGAACTCAGCCAGTATTTCATCTATTCTTCCCCTCCTCCTAATTCTGAAACTAAAATCAAATAAACTTTGCTCTCGTTCTTGGAAGAAGTATGTCAGACTTCCAAGTGGATTCATTTATCAACCCTTAACAATATACCTTTCCCTGATCATTACTTCCTTATTTCCCCTAGAAGTCAAGGACTAGCTTTCATTTTGTATATATAGTTTGGTAAGTTATTAATGCTTTTTCATTCATTCATTTCAATATGGAGGAAGAATAAAAGACATCTAGGAGGGGATTACTAATTGGGTGATTAAGAAGGACAGACTCTGAGGACTATAGAGAACTAAAGGGATTTAAAATATGGGAGAGAAAAGGAATATACACTGCAAAAGATCCTTTGATTAGTGGGAAGGAATGGAATCAAAGACCCAAATGGAGAGTTTAATCTTATAAAAGTGTCTAGACATTTCTTTCTGAACATAAAGAAAAGAAAAAGAGGATAGGTAATGATCTAATGTAATAAAAGTTTAATTCCTCACACTAATAACAATGAGAATTACAAGGAATTATTAGGGATGTGAAGAAATGAGTTCTTACAGGTGTTGACTCTAAAAATGTTTATATAGATTCCTACTGCAATGAGCCAAAAGCATTTGCTAGGTAAGAAGAAGTAGGGGTAGGGGTGAATGATGGATTCATTATCTATTGGGGCAACTTAAAATCTAAAGACATAATTTTCCAAAGACATAACTACTAATTATTTCAACTTAGAGAAGAAAAAACAAACCTTATAGGACTTAGAAGTAATTAAATTTACATCGCAAATTAGTGGCAATGCTTAGAGAATTCATCACTATTAAGTTTATGGAAATCCACAAAGTCCTTATGGTCTTTTAATTCA
>NW_025400305.1:0-1027 GCF_016433145.1 Gracilinanus agilis
TCCTCCTCCTCCTCTCTCTCTCCTCTTTCTCTCTCTTTCTCCCTCACATACCATACACTCACACATTCACATACATATACTCACCATACAAATTCACAAACCTAGATATACTCTTACATACTAACACAGATACACACACAGTCTCACGCACATATGCTCACACACTACATGCACATACACACTCATACAAACATTCATTCACACATATACACATCCAAGCACAAAGGCAAGGAGTTCTATCATACTCTTAGTTGTAACTTCAAGGAAGACTAACGTAGAGATTCAAATATTGTAACTGTGTCAAATTTCTAGCCATGCCAATATTTATTAAGTTCTTGGCATGTCTAGAGCCCTGCTAATGATAGTGAACAGCAGTCCCTTAAAAAAGGAAAGTATGATTTCTGTTTTCTTTATTTCCTAAGTTGAATTTTCCCCAAAAGTTATATGTAACTTAAAAGTAACTCAGTTCCAATACTTTCCTGTACCATAAGAAGACAAATAATTTAGAACTAAAACAATTCTATATCCTGGGTTTAGACAGCATGGAGCCATAGAATGTTATAAGGGGAAAAAAAAGATTTGGGTTCTAATCCTGCCTTAGACACTGACTTGCTATGTGATCTTGGGCAAGCCACTTACCCTCTTTATGCCTCACTTTCCTTAACTGTAAAAATGGAGGTAAAAGCAGATCCCAGTTAGGAGTTATTACAAGAATCAAAAGAGGTTAATTTGCAAATCTGAACACACTAGATAAGACTTCTGCTTACAGTCATTGTTATTGCTATATTATTCCCAGAAGTGATTGCAACATCCATATGATCAGCTATGTGGTGCAATGGATAGAATGCTGGGCCTGGAGTCAGAAAGACTCATCTTTCTGAGTTCAAATCTGGCCACAAATACTATCAAGCTACATGATGCTGGGCAAGACACTTAATTCTGTTTCCCTCAGTTTTCTCATCTGTAATATGAGCTGGAGAAAAAAAAAATGTCAAACTGTTCCAGTATCTTTGCCAAGAAAATCCCA
>NW_025400306.1:0-1046 GCF_016433145.1 Gracilinanus agilis
CCCTCTCCCCCAAACCCCCCTAACTCCCCTTAGCCGATGCACAATTCTGCTGGGTTTTACATGCATCATTGATTAAGTCCTAATTCTATATTATTGATAGTTGGACTATCATTTAGTGTCTCTATCCCCAATCATATCCCCATCAGCCCATGTGTTCAAGCCGTTGTTTTTCTTCTGTGTTTCTCCTCCCACAGTTCTTCCTCTGAGTGTGGCTAGTTTTCTTTCTCATAAGTCCCTCAGCCTTGCTCTGGATCCTTGCATTGCTACTAGTAGAGAAGTCCGTTATGATGAACTAAACTTTTAAAGGAAGTTATACAGAGACATTGTAAAGATATGATGTTATTTTCTCAGCCCTATTGGTAATGTGTTGTGATATTCTAAAGCATTTTTATTCTGAATTCTAATTTTGAAGCATTAGGTTATATTCTGAAGTTGTTTGGTTATTTTTTGTTATTTGTCAAAATGACTAATTTATTAAAATTATCATATCGAGTGGCTATATATATATATATTTTATGATTTATTTTTTTTAAACCCTTAACTTCTGTGTATTGGCTCCTTGGTGGAAGAGTGCTCCCCTCCCATCTCTAGGCCTGACTCTCAATCCACTGAGCTACCCAACTGCCCCTGAGTGGCTCTATATTTTAATGGAGAAATTGAAGTGAACTTAAAAAATCTTGTTTGCTTGAGATCTATAACAGCAACTCATATCCCCATCTTCATTATAGCCATAATTAGAGGGACAGGTATTAACAGAGGGGGGGTTAATTAGGAATTAAAAAAAAGTCAAATTTCCTCTTATATTCTAGTGTTTGAGATTGGCTGTTAGGTTATTTCTTTTTGTAATCTGAATGCTGTTAGATTGTATGTCTGTGTTTGATAACTACTAATCAATTGGATATATTTTGTTTTAAATCAAGGAAATGTTAAAAATATTTAATGAGTTACTATTAAAAAAAGCATAAGAAACTTCTCTCGGATCTTTCTTTGTTAGGTCTGCTGATCAGGCCTTCTGGCAGTGTTTTGAAACTTTGTATGATCCTAAA
>NW_025400307.1:0-3694 GCF_016433145.1 Gracilinanus agilis
TATGTATGTAATTGTGTCTGGGTATATATGTCTATTTACATGTATATGTGGGTATATATATATTATATCTATCTGAAGGTGGAATGAGTTATTTTGGGAGGTAGTAGATTTTGGAGTCATATCTAGGGTAATAAAACTAGGACCTAGTTCTCTTTATATGATGCTGACAGCTGGGGGGGACACAATCCATATGGCAGTCCTTTGGCCATTATCTTTGTCCTGTAATCATTCTTATTTTTTTATTTAGCCTTAGCCACCAAGCTGTAAAGATCCTTACCATTATCAAGACCCTCGTCCTGGACGTTGCCCCTTACCCTTCTGGTTGGACAACATCCAACCCAAGTAGATGATCCATCTTCTACTAGCCTTGGGAACCCTGGATGCTCAGCATCAATGGGCAATTGCAGATGCTGGTCTTTCCAGCAGTAGTCTCAAGGTGCTCCTGGGAGTCCTTATCTTCCACCCACTTCCACACTGATTTGGCCCAGGTTCTGTAATTCCTATCTACAGTCCTGCTAAGTTTCTCTTTAGTAGAGGTCATCAGGTAAAGCCTGCATGACTGGTATACTGTAAAGCAAATTGTTATTTAGGTATGGGTTGGACTAGATATCCTCTGAGGTCCCCTCCAGTTCTGAGGTTTTTAAATTCTATTAGAACAGCATTATTCTAGACATGTCACAACATCACACCTTCCTTTAGGGATCAGTTACATTCCAGTCATGCTTCTCTGAGGAGATCCTAGGAGACCCCTTAGGCATCCTAATTGAATGCTGGAGGCAGATTGTAATTGAGTAGAAACACAACTTGTAAGTCATCCAAAGAAACATTACCTTATGTACAGTTGAGTAGCTCACAACTTTTCTCACTTTTGTTAGACTTCAGATTGGATTCTTCTTCCCAAGTTTCACTGGCAAAAGCCATGCAGACATTACTTCCTGTGCTGGCTTCTTCTGCAGCTGGAAAATTTCATTCACTTCATGACAGTTCTGTTTCAGAGGTGACATGTTCCAGACCTTGTTTCCAAATTAGAGAATGTTATATATGTAGGATTTTGTAGATCCCTAAGTGCTAGGAGTGCCGGGGATTAAAATATAAACACTACGATGAATTCAATTCAACACAACAAATTTTTATTAAGTGGGTCTCTGCCAGGTGCTGGGGAGACAAAGATGGATGTAACACACATCCTGCTTTCAAGGAGCTTATGATCTAGGGCAGGAGTTGGCATAATTCCACAGACAATGTAGTTTTTTAACCTACATTAAGCCCTTTGGTGGACCACTGACCCCCAAAAGGTCTCTAGATAGATTTCAGGAGGTCTGGAAACTTGGGAGATTTTTTGATAACTATAATTCAAAATAAGTGGCTATGATGAGGGAGGGCAGGTTCTGCTGGGATGACCAGAGCCTGAGGGTTGTGGTGAGTCTCATTTATCTTGGACAGGAAGAAAGCCCACAGACCAATTAGCCCTAGGGCTCTATATATTATACCTTCCTTAGGGAGGAGGCACATTCCTACCCAAGAAAGGAGAAGAGCACACAGCTACTGTCTAGAGGAGAGGAGCCCCCAGTGTATGTTCCCCCCAGACCCAAATAAAGTCCTGTTTTACTCACTATAAAGAAGGTATGAGATTGAGTTTTTTTTTTATGAACACTGATCCACTTTCCCAGCATCAGCTTATTTTAATCTTATGTATTATATTTTGAGCATTTCAAAACTTTATTCAGAGGAGTCCCTAGGCTTTGTTATTGTGTAGTCCTGTCAAACTCTTCCAAACCCCATTTGGGATTTATTTTTGCCATTTCCTCCTCCAGCTCATTTTACAGATGAGGAAATTGAGGCAAAAAGGATTAAATGACTTGCCTGGGGTCACAAAGATAATAAGTATCTCAGGCCAGCTTTGAACTCAAGAAGATGTCTTCCTAAATTCAGTCTCAGCACTCTCCACTGTAGCATCAAGCTTCCCCAAGTTTTACCAATCTGTTAACAGAGTCCCTGAGAGGGGTAAAAAAGGTTACTAAGTACTGAGATTCTAATGAGAAAGGTCTATCTCTTATTTTTCTATTTCTATCATTTCTCTCTCTCCATATATATATATATATATATACATATGTATATATGTATGCATGTATATATACACACACACAAATCTCAATGGTACAAAAAAAAAAGAATTACATGAAAAGAAGAGATCCAGGCAAAGTGAGAAATTTGAAGAGATCATTTTCACCTTGAAGGATCAGTGACTATTTCAAGGAGATGACAGCTGAGTTGGACCTTGAAGGAAAGGAAGGACTTCAAAAGTGAGGGAAAAAGAGAAGAGGAAATTCATTCCTGTCATTGACAGCGTATGAATAAAAATTTCTGGAGGGTGGGAATGGACAGAAGTAGATGGAGAGTAGTCTAGCCTCCATGGAATACAGAATATGTGAAGGGGAGTAATGTGAAATAAAACTAGAAAGCCAAATTGGAATAATATTTTGGAGATCTTTGAATTCCAGGATCTTAGATTGTAGTATATTTGGTGGGCACTGGGAACCACTAAATGGTTCCTAAAAGGGAAATGACATAAGCTAAGCAATGAATTAGAATATATCTTTTGTGGCACTCAATTTTTTTTTTGTGGTTTGCTTATTTGATTTTATTGTAATGCTTCTTAATGATTCATCCAGTTATTATTTATTGAATAGTAAAATGCCAGGAGCTTATAGGGACATTTGGACAGAAGATTTGAAACTGGGACTGGCTGTGAAATCTTTGATATATGATTTCTATAACCACAAAGGAGGATTTTTTTTTACATAAAGAAACATTGCAAAATTTTGTGCCAGTGTCCAGAGTTTTAAATAATCTGCAGCATTTGCATAGCACTTTAATTTTTCATAGTGCCCTTTATTGTCTCATTTCATTTTCTTAATATCTCTGTCAATTAGCAATGGCAGATATTATTGATCTCCTTTTACAAATGAGCGGATCAGAGTCATAGAGAGGTGCATTGACTTGTTTCAGGTCACTGAGCCAGGACAAGACTCTGGAGTTCCTCTCTCAAAGCCCTGATTTTTCCCAATGAAAGCCTAATTCCCAGGCTTGGATTGGTGCCTAAATTTTAATTACAGAATTTCTATGGAAAAGTCCTAAATAATCTTCACATAAAGACTCAAGTCTCTAATATTTAAAGGCCGAGTTTCCCATTTCTTTAGCAACCACAGAATTGGGGGACGGGGGGGGAATATGGGGAGGATCTTTTGGTGGGAGGAAAAATACAGGAGAAGAATCTCATCCCATGACCATCTTCCACCTCAGTTCCACATTTTGGAGTGTGGACCCTTCTTTTACCAACAATAATAATTTGGAGATACATGAGTTAATCATCTATCCTAAAAGATTGTTTGTTGCAATTGCTATAGGAACATTGTATTTACAGTTGGAAGTGACCTTGGAAATGAACTGGTCCATCTCCTTCATTTTAGAGATGAGGAAATTAAGGCCCAGAAGGGGAAAAGACTTGCCCAAGATAAAAAAAAGCCAGTAAAGAGAACTGGAATTTTACTCTCTGACTCTTTGAACTATACTATTTTGCCTCTCATCTTTTCTTACTAACTAGACTCCAGCAATTCTAGTATCATGGTGGCAGGGGTGGGCACACTGTATAAGAAAGAGAGCAGTCTAGAACAAAGGATTCATGGAACCTTCT
>NW_025400308.1:0-1104 GCF_016433145.1 Gracilinanus agilis
ATACAGAGTTAGAACTGACACTCCTGATTCTCATTCCAAACTCTTTACTATGCTTAACAGAATGAAATAAGACTGGAAAGTAAGTTGGAACTCAGTCTACTGCAAGGTCAGTTACCAGCTAGTTCTTCTAAACTAGCTACCATTTATTTATAATGTTAGTTATATTTATTAACTTTCAACTACATGTGCTAAAGGGTATTTCAGAGGTGTATCAGCCTCAAGCCCTGGAAGGCAAAATTCCATTATGAATTAGAGAGAATTTAGGCATAGTTCTGGGCTGCATTGAGTCATTAGTGGGTGGATCCAAATGAAAATTCACACGTAAGTGAGTTCCTGGATTTCAATAAAAATTACAGCATTCTGAGGGTCCATCCTATCATATGGAGGAGGAGGGAAGTTATTATCACACTGGGCTCACCATATGAGTATCCTGAGTCCAATAATTAATATTTTTGACCACTTCCATTGTAGGAGAAGAGACTGGAAAGAGTTAAGAGAAGCATGAAAAAGACAGAAGTATTAGGTTGCAAACAAAACTGAAGGTCTACAGAAATCACTGGGAGACTTCCGGTTAAGATGGTGGCAGAATAAGGAGCAGCTGCATGATCTCTCCTAACCAAAGCATACAGGACTCCTCAAGGGGACATAAAAATGAATCCAGACAAACAAAGGGACCCCACAACAGGGCGCAGCATTGAAGGTACGTGAAATCGGGGCATTTCCACTCTATAAAGGGGTGAAACGGCTCTCACTAAAACGTGAGAGGAAGAAGCCCCTCCCCCACCCCCCACACCACGCACAACACCAAGGCCAGCCAACAAGAGTAAAAGCAGATTTGGGGCACCCATTAAGTCACTGGCAGCTCCAGGGCTTGTTCCTGAGAGCAGCAAGACTTAGGACCCCAAGAGACTAAAGAACGCGCAAAGACTTTCCTGAGCTCTTGCGTGGGTGAAGACATTGCCCTAGGCGTGGACAAGGATCTCAAGCCCAGGCTTGGACCTCGAGTGGGGACCCTGTGCAGACAGGAGCACGGCTGTGGAAGTAGCCCCTGAGACTACTGAAAGAGCCTCGGGCAGAGGGGCAGACCTGGGACAACCAGGAGGC
>NW_025400309.1:0-1193 GCF_016433145.1 Gracilinanus agilis
AATCCCATAGCCTTATCTCAGTTTTCATCCTTCTTCACCTCTTTATAGCTTTTTACATTGTTGACCTCTCCCTCATCTTAGGAGATGGACTAGATGGACTGAGAAAGCCTTCAATAGGGACTTACAAAGTGCCCGGCACTTTAGGGCAATTCATATAACCTCTGTTTGCTTTAATCCATCAGACAAGGAAATGGCAAACCACTCCAGTACCTTTTTCAAGATAATTTCATGGACAGGGATGGCATGCTGTGGTCCATGGGATCATGAAGAGCTGGACACAAAAATGACAACCACAAGTATGAGGCACTCTGCTAAGTGCTGGGGATACAAAGATAAGAGGAATTATTCACTCTGAATTATATTCTTGTATTCTAAAAGAGGAAAGACAAAACATAAGCAGAGCTAGTCAGGAGTAGGGGCAAAAGATGAAGAAATTCCATATCTGATGATGTAGAATTTGCAGGAAGGAACTCACCCATTATTGACATGGCCCTAGGTCAGAGACATCAGGGGGTATGGAGGCAGAACAAACCAGAACAGAAGCTGTAAGGGAAACTTGCAGTATGGCTGGGGTTTCTGATGAAAGCGAATAGAATAAATAATCCCCAAGGTCTATTATTTCATTCAATTGACCCATAATCTTTTCTTTTTTTTTTTTTAAACCCTGACCTTCCATCTTAGAAACAATACTTTGTATTAGTTCCAAGACAGAAGAGTAGTAAGGGCTAGGCAATTGGAGTTGTGACTTGTCTAGGGTCAAACAGCTGGGAAGTGTCTGAGGCTATATTTGAACTCAGGACTTCCTGTCTCTAAGCCTGGCTCTCAATCCCCTGAGCCATCTAGCTGTATCCTGCCCCCACCTACCTCGGCCCTTTCCAATGCTCTCTCTCCACTCTCTTGGTGGTCTCACCAGCTACCGTATATCCAATTATCATCATTCCACAGAGGATCTCTGCATTGCATGTTTATCCTGCATCTCTCCCCCAAGGTCCAGTTTCATATCAACAATGGCCTGCTGGACACATCCATCTCAAGACAGAACTCCTAAGTCTTACTCTTGTCATCCTTCCAATGTATTTCACCACCATTCTCCCCATTTCTGTGCAGTCAATCACCATCCTTCCAGCCAGCCAAGTTTTCCCCTTTAGAGTGATTCTTCGGTCAGTCCTTTAGGATAGTTGCCAACTGCTGAT
>NW_025400310.1:0-1060 GCF_016433145.1 Gracilinanus agilis
TAATAATGTAACAACTTGTTTCACAATTTTCATAAAGGATAGTCAGAGAAATTTAGATCAAAATTTAATGGTTAGAATTAGATTTAGAATAAGGATTAGAATTAAAGTTCAGAACTATGATGCTTTAGAATATAACAACACATAAATCAGCATGACTGATAAAATCACATTACATCACCCCCCCCAATATACATATCAAGCACCAATTGGAGCTTGGTGCTTGATAATTTCAGGACACATCAAATTTGGTATTTAAAACATTTTCATGAGAAAAAATTGTTACGGTATTAAATGTTTTTTCAGCACTTAACATGCTCGCTAGAATTTGGTGACATCATGATTTTGTTATGGATTTTGCACTGCAGCCAAAACAAAAGATCACATGTTAATCTCAGTGTTGACTCTGCATAAATTTTGGAAGAATTATTTCAATATCCTCCACTTCCTTTATCTTATTGATAAAGCCTAGAGGGAAGTGAATTCTGCCTGGAAAAAGTAATGAAGACTGAGCCTACTCCAGTCAAGGAGGATATTATGATGGGCCAGTCCATGGTTTAGAGGTCAGTTGTCATTATAAGGATGCATTACATTTGAGCATAAAGTGGGGCTCATCACTGAGGAGATGGAGGAACTTCAAAGGGAGGAGCAACAGCTAGTGGCAGTAGAGTTTTCTTCAGGTGAAAAGGAGGCAGAAGAGGATGTCCTCACTTCATTAATCAAGGAAATGCATGCAAAATGGGTGGAAGTACAAAATTTTGTTGCAAAATATCACCTTGATAAAGCTTTAAGGAGTAGAATTGTAAATTTGTTAAATGACCAGAACATTTCCCACTTTAGAAGAATTTGGAAATGCAGAGAAAAACAATCATAATTGGATAGTTTTCTGTGAAGCTTATACCTGGTGAATCTCAACCAGGATTCAATGGTGATAAGGGATAGAAAAAAAAAGAAAGGAGGAACTTCAGAAGGGCAGTTGCCCTCAGATATCATAAAAGGTACTCTTCTTCCAGATAATAATATTTCTCCCTACTACAATCCCCTTAGGCCATAAACTCCTCTG
>NW_025400311.1:0-1183 GCF_016433145.1 Gracilinanus agilis
TGGAAGAGTGGTAAGGGTGGGCAATGGGGGTCAAGTGACTTGCCGAGAGTCACACAGCTGGGCAGTGTCTGAGGCCGGATTTGAACCTAGGACCTCCCGTCTCTAGGTCTGACTCTCAATCCACTGAGCTACCCAGCTGCCCCTGTTATAATAATTTTTGACATATATTCTCCAAAATTATAAAATCCAATATGTCTCCCTCCCTCTTTTCTCTCCCCCCACTCAGAAAGAGTAAGCAATTTGTTCTGGGCCATACAGGTGTTACCTTGCAACACCCACTTCCATATTGGTTATTGTGGTAGGAACAAATTTATACAAAATCCAAATCCCCAAATAAAACTACAAATAAACTAATGTGAAAGATAATAAGCTTTTCTCCAGATCCAAATACAACTGTTCTTTCTCTGGTTCGGATAGCATTCCCCAACTTAAGTCTTTCAGAATTGGCCCAGACCATCACATTGCTGAGAGTAGCCAAGTTTTCACAGATAATCACTGTTCAGTACTGCTGTTTTTGTGTACAGAGTTCTCTCAGTTCTGCTTATTTCCCTCTGCTTCTGTTCATGCAGATCTTTCCAGCTTTTTCTCAAATCATCCTGCTTTTGATTTCTTACAGCATAATAGTATTCCATCAGCAGCTTATACTACAATTTGTTCATCCATTCCCCAACTGATGAATGCCCCTATTTCTAATTCTTTGCCACCACAAAAAGAGCTGCTAAAATACACCCCCCCTTTTTAAGGTCATTTTATGATACATCCATAGTAGTTGTGTTACAGGATCAAAGGGTGTGCTCAATTTTATGGCCTTTGGGACATAGTTTCAATTTACCTTCCAAAACATTTGAATTAATTCATAGCTCCACCAATGCATCAGTGGCCCAATATTGTCATATTGGTAAGATCCTGCTTTTTCTTGTGAGGAAGTCAGTGGCCCAATTGATTCTCTACAATCAAGGACCCCATGAACCCTTTTGTCCCCTTCATCAACAAACCCCAGCTTCCACTAGAGAAGTGAGTGTTATAGGTCATGAGGCATTGGATGTGTTCAGGGAAGACCAGACTTTGGTGTGAGGGCTTGACAAACCCTTTTCAGGGCTACCATCTTCCTTTGAGGTTCACCTGCCACTCTGTTCTTACCTATGTTTCCAACAAACTGTCGCATGCAGAATGCCCATATCCT